>NC_142812.1:55864179-55899386 GCF_049724085.1 Artemia sp. Qi Xiang Cuo
ATACCACTCGAAATAGACATAAATACATACATATCAACCCACTGATATAGCAGTGTTCTCAGATAATATCTTTTTATAATTGTAGATATTGGTGCAAATTCGAAACAAAATTTTTATTTTTTTTTATTGTTATTTGACCTGTTTGCTAATTTTTAGGGTTTTCCGCATTGTTTGTTTTTCAGTTTTTAACTCCACTTTTGGCTTTATTTGTTTTTCTGTTTCCTTTCCGCGTTGTTTGTTTTTATCGATTATTAGTATAAATATTATAATAAACTAAATATTATATTATGAAATATTAAAATAAAGTAAATTCTTTATTACATTTTATTTAGACAAACTACAAATTTAATCCCTGGAGAATAAATCGTCTACCCTATAGCAGTTTTAGGGCAGTGCTATATTTTGTCAGTGTCGCCACATTGAACTGTGAACATAAATAGCCAGAATTCATTAGGTGGATTTGACACCGCTTTTAGTCCGTAAAAATTGAATTCTTCAAAGGACTTAACAACAGGAACCTTTTGAAGCTGTGGACATGAGCCCACATCATTTTTTTGTTTTTGTTTAGCACCCGATACTACAAAAACTGGTACATTTAAATTTTTTAATTATTTGAAGCACTTTGCTGAAATGGTTCTTACCTCTATTAGCAACAAAGACGTCAGAATCAGAAAACGGAGGAATCAGGAAAGATTGTAAATCATCTTCAATGATGAGCTCCTCTGAAACAGGAGTCAAATGGCCAAGGTTGGCAACCCGACTGACTTCATTGGGCCCGATCTCTCTTGGAGCACATGTCATTTCCTCGGGTGTGGTACCCACAGTTCGAAGTCGACTGGGTTCCTCGAAATAAAACCCAGTGTTTTTCAGACGGTGGAGAGGATCAGCCATATGTTCTTCCGTGGACGTATAAAATAAAATTTTGAGACTTTTTTTGTTTTTATGTTTAGTTTTTTTTACTGTTTGGATCTGAATATGGTTTTAAAGGCTTTATTGTTTTTTTTCTATTGGGTGAGTTTTTTCGTATTTCCATTGTTTTATGAGTGTAGTGTTTTATAAATTATTAAAAAATGATTGAATTTAAAGATTTATATATTATATATTTTTTCAATGATTTTAAAAAAAAAAAAATGAAGAAATAACATTAAAAAAATTTTATTATTATAAAAAAGTTTGAAACCAAGTTTCAGTAAAGATATTTAAAGGACTTTAATAATTTAAAAAAATGGTGTTTTCAGACCCTTATGTACCATTTACAGATAACAAATTAAAATATGTATAATAAAACAATGTTTAGAGAACATTTAAAGAAATAATGCTTTATCATAAGATGAACAAGTGTTATTACTGATGAGTATATTATGCCACTGTTCAATTAGTACCTAACACATGTCATAAACTATACATGTACTCTCTTCTCAGGTTCACAAAACAGCCATCTCGCTCAACTCCACCAGAGTAAAAACAGAGCAGAGTGTGCAGAACACTCGGGCTACACGACAGCTACACCCCCACAACTGAGCCAGGACCGTGTTCAGGTGGTGTCCATGTCAGTATTCTCGAATTACTTGTATAACCCGCCCTCGGAGGTGCTCTCGAAGCTAAGTCCTGATAAAACACAGCCCGTGCGATCAACTCGCCGAAAGACAGCACGTCAGGACTAGCTAGAGCAGGGTACTCCCCCACAAGACTATCTGAAACCGAGATTCGCCCGGCGATCGGGTACCACCTGGACGAGAGTGCTGGCAGAAATCATTCAGACCAAGTCGTCCCGGGTCGAGTTAAAGAGAATCTATAACAATGAGCTAATTTTTATAAAATGTTTTAACTCCCATGACTATATTAAAAACAACCTTTGTTTTGGTGGCTTTATTTATGTATATATATATATAAAAAAAAAAAATATTAATAATTTTTCAACTTCTTTTTTTGAAATAATTATATAATTTTAATAAAATTGTAATTTAAAAAATAATATTAATTTTGACTTTATTTTTAATCCTACAGTTTTTTTTTCAAAGAAATTTTTTTAATTTTAATTTTTTATTTTGCAGTGTGTAACTATTTAACATTTTTAATCTTCCTAATAATCTGTTAATATTAAAAAATAATATAAGAACTCTTAAAAATAACAATACTATTTACGTGGCACGTTTTATGAGGAACATAATTACTATAATAGTTATAAAATTAATATTTACTATTTAAAATTATAGACTTAGACAAATTAATTTATTTACTTTTCTTTTTTAATTTTTTAGTATGCAAATTAAAAAAAAAAGAATAAAAAGTCATCCTTAAAAATCAAAAACTAATAGAATATAAATAAAAAAAAATAAAAAAATTAATATATTAAATAATATTAATAATATTTTTATACATTTTTTTAAAACAAGTTCACATGAAATATATTAATATAATAATAAATAAAGCGCTCCCTCTGAAAAAAAAGTCCATAATAATAATACATGTACAACAAAAATATATTATAATTAATTAATTTATTTAAAATTCATATTCTAATATAAATACGATAATTTCTTCAAAAAATTAATTAAAAAGTGAATAGAAAATCATTCATATTATACATAATATAATTTTAAAATAAAATGAATTACAAATACTACTCACACCTCATCTCAGCACCCAGACGCCTGAGGCACACACAGCTACGCACGCTTCTCCTCCCCCCCACTCTCTTCAAAGCCTCCCTTTTTAAACCCGCTCACGAAGTTCCCAGTTCCTTTAAATCTTTCTTTATGACGTCCTCCCACCCCAGACGGGGACGACCTGCTTTCCGTTTAGCCCTAGATGGTTGGCCGAAAAGAACAATCTTCGGCAATCTGTCATCCTTCATCCGCACAACATGCCCTAACCACCTCAACCTTTCTTTCATTATAGACCTAGAAAGCGGTATTGAACCACATTTTTCGTATAGCCTATTGTTTGAAATACGGTCAGTCAGCCGGGTACCCAGAACAATCCTTAAGCAATTTCTCTGGAAAACATCTAGCAAATCTTCATCCGCTTTTCGGAGCGTCCATGCTTCAGAGCCATATTTGACCACTGTCATCACTGTAGCTTCTAAGATTCTAATCTTGGTTTGCAGACTTATCTTCCAATTCTTCCAGACTTCTTTTAACTGTGAAAAAACACCCTGAGCTTTGGCTATTCTATTTTGAACATCTTCACTGCTCCCACCGTCTTTACTAATAATACTACCAAGGTAAGTGAAACTGCCCATCTGATCAATGTTTTCATTAACCAACGTCACCTTTTCATCTTAACTTATTCCTAGCCTTAGTGACTTAGTCTTCCTAACATTAATTTTCAAACCAATACTAGCACCCTGAACTCGCAAAACCTCTAAAACTTCATTCATTTTGCTCACACTTTCATCTAGGATGCTTAAATCATCAGCATAATCCAAGTCCAGGAGACTTTTTCCTCCCCATTTGATTCCGTGGTCTCCCATTGCCTTTCCTGTGCTCCTTAAGACAAAGTCTATCAAAATAATCCATATAAAGGGGGATAGAACGAAACCCTGCTTAACTCCTGATTAAATACAAAACCAGCTGCTAACCTCATTTCCTACCTTAACCACATCAGTGTTATTCTCATACATAGCACTAATCACTTTAATGCATTTGTCTGGTATACCACACAAGGATAAGACCTTTGCTAAAGCTCTTTTATCAACAGAATCGAACGCTTGCTCATAATCTATAAAACTAAGGACCAAAGGTGTTTGAAAACTTAGGCACTTCTCAATTATTAGCCTAAGAGTGAAAATTTGGTGAACAAATCCTCTACCTTTTCTAAAACCGCACTGCTCTTCTCTTAAAACTTTGTCTACGGCATCTCTCAGTCTAAAAAGTGTCATATTACTAAGCAATTTGCTACCTACAGAGACCAGACTAGTGCCTCGATAATTACTACACTCATTTTTATCACTTTTCTTATAAAGTGGCTTAATTAAGGTTTTCCTTAAAATCGTTAGGTACTTCCCTTTTTTCAAAAATCATATTCATAATTTTCAATAACTTATTTCTAACCTCAGAGCCACCATATTTAAGAAACTCATTTACTACCCTATCAGCACCTGGAGCCTTATTATTATTTAATCCTCTTAGTACTGCTTATAATTCCTCATCACAAAACACATCTTCAGTCACATCAAAGGTATCACAAACTTTTTCCTTTCCCTCTGTATTTTTTACTGCAACTCTATCTCGGTTAAGCAAATTATCAAAATTTTCGGCCCATCTCACTTTAGCTTTGCCTTATTGCTAATTGCCACCCCATTCCTATCTCTAACTGGGACAAGTCCGGATTGAATACTACCTCTCCATTTTTTAACATGCCAGTACAATATTTTACTATTATGCCGTCTAGCTGCATCTTCTAAATCCTCGGCAAGTTTATCCATGGCCTCCACTTCACACCTACTTAGTTCATATTTCAATGCTTTCTCCACTTTCTTTACATTTCTTTTCTTTTCATGTGATCTATCACTCAGATAATTCTTGTACAAGTCCTTTCTCCTTTCTATTAAACATAAAGCTTTTTCACTAATATTCTTAGCTGCAGTTCTAGTTTTATCCTGTCTATTAAATAATAAAAATAAGTCAATAATCTGAATAAGTAAGTATACGATTATTTAATCCTTCTTTTAATATACAACTTTGAGTGATTCAAGAGCCGCATGCCTACACTTCTCCAACCCCTAAGGGGCAAAGGGTTGAGGTATGGATTTAATAATCTACTAGAAAGTAGTTGTAAACCATGAAACTGGATGACCTCTATTCCCTATTGAATCAAAATGCTTGACAAAATTGAAAAATATGTGTGTCATATATATAAAAATCCGAAATTATCAGAAGAATAATCATACAGAAGAGAGAAAACTACTACTAACAACTCACCGCAGTACCAAGCCGCCTGAGGCCAGCACAGCTATACACGCTCCTCCTCTATCCCAATCTATTCAAAGCCTCCCTTTTTACACCCTCCTAGGAAGTTCCCATTTCCTTTAACTCTTTCTTTATGACGTCGTCCCACCCCAGACGAGGAAGACCTGCTTTCCGTTTAGCCCTAGACGGTTGGCCGAAAAGGACAATCTCGAATGTTCTAGTCCCTTATTTTAGAATCAAAAGTGATTGAAGGGTAACCAGCCAACCCAAATACCTTTTTCTCATTAAAATAGGCTAGATTGCACTAACTGATTACTTTATTATTTCTAGCCTTAAAATATTAAACTTTGTATATATTTTCAAAATATATTCTGTTGAATTGATATTGAATTGAAAGTCAAGTATTTTGCAGTAGGCATCAAGACATGGTAAACTGTAGAAAAAAAAAACAAGACGAATAGTCCAAGTGTTTGGGAGGCAAATGTTTAAATGGCACGGGTAAATGGCGGGAGTAAGTATGACTCTCTAATTGGACAAATGCTTGTGTGATAGGTTTTGGAAAGGCAACCCTGCCTAGAGTCTTAGGCAGGTTGACAATATATAGGCACCAAATTCTGTTTCCTAAATTGGGCCCTGAATATCTCAGGTGACCCTTCATTTTGAAGTTCTTTTCTCGTGTTTCAGCAAACAGGGATAGAAAATAAAAGGCTGGGTCATGGTCCATGGAGATATGTGAAGTGATTAGTTCCAGTTATCGACTAATTACAGTGTCTTACTTCATGAGCAAGCTCTTTGAGTATGCCTCCTTGCCTGAAAATTTGATTAAATATGATTTTTCTTATTATCAAATTGGATTCAGAGCGGATTTTGGTTGTGCTCAAGCTCATTATGTACTTTGTCACCTGCTGGCTTCGCCAAAAATGCAAAAAGACCACTTTATTTTTTCTCGGTTGATGTCGAAACTTTGCAATCGTTTCATTGCTTAGTTAAAGCAAGAGTCATTTTTTCGTCATAAATGTTCTCCAGTACTGGCATTTTAATTTGTTTTCGGTTGAAATGGATGTTCGATATATCTGAGCCTATCACAGTAAAGAAGAAGGTCAGGCAAGGTGTTGTGCTGTCTCCATATATCTTTAAAACTGTGCTATTAGATTATTTGCGAATATTGTCTCCTACTGTGTTTTCAAAAAATGCTGGGGTTAGTCATATTGCTTATGCTGATGATGTACTATTACTTAGCCATACTAGGTCGGGCCTCACTAAGAATCGACATGTTCTGATTAATGCTTTGGGCAATGTTCGGCTTTCTCTAAAAGCTTCCAAATGCAGGTATGTTTGGTTTAATATTTCTAAGGAGGACTAATCACTCCCTAAGCCTTTTAAAGAAGCTCGGAGGATCAAAATAAAACTTTATTGTAGTGTATGAGGGTCAAGCAGGAAACTAATTTGACTTTGAGCAGGGGGCAAATATAAATCGGTACTAGTGCATTAAACGGACACTTTTATATACTCTATATGGAATGTCAAACGGGAGATGCTACAGATACCGGGACAGATACCCGGTACTAAAACAGTTGTTAGAGTGGAATTGAGTGAAATGGGTGATCTAATATGAATGTTAAAATTGTAATTTGGGATTTACCATTTATGCAATTCTTATGACATTGTTCATAGACCATTATAACCGGGTACCTGTTTCTGGTTAGGTTACGTATTTAATAGCTCCTCCTTCAGCTCCTCCTTAAGCTCCTCCTTTATATGTGGGTGCAATGCTACTCGTGTCTGTTTTAAAGATTAGATAAAAAAACAAGTTTTTTAAACTGAAAGTAAGGAGCGACATTAAAACTTAAAACGAACAGAAATTATTCTGTATATGAAAGAGACTGTCCCCTCCTCAACGCTTCGCTCTTTACGCTAAAGTTTTTTATTGTTTTAAAAAATAAAGTTGTGAGACAGAGTCAAAATTTAGCGTAAAGAGCGAGGCGTTGAGGAGGGGACAGTCTCTTTCATATACAGAATAATTTCTGTTCGTTTTAAGTTTTAATGTCGCTCCTTACTTTCAGTTTAAAAAACTTGTTTTTTTATTTAATTTTTGAACGTTTTTGAATAAATACAGGTTTTGATCTTGGCTCACCGTACATGAATAATTAAAACAAAATTTTCATATTAACTTACTTTTATTTAGTTAAATGGCTTTCTCAAAACTTGTTTAATTTTATTTACGAACGTTTTTATTAGTAATAAATATACGTAACTTACGAATTAACTTACGTAACGAACTTCTATATTCATATATTTTTAATACGTTTATTAGGGGGTTCGCCCCCTAGTCAATACCTCGCTCTTTAAGCGAAAGTTCAAATTTTGTTCCAATTCTTTAGAAATGACCGCTTAATCACAAAGGCCGTTAATTAGAATAAATAGCTCTTATGAAAGTACTAAAAAATCTTTGGCTTAAAGAGCGAGGCATTGACTAAGGGGTGAACCCAATTATATATGTAATATTTTCTGTTCGTTTAAAGTTTCGATGTTGCTACTGTTGCAGTTGAAATACTTGTTTTTTTTTAATTAAATTTATGATCTTTTTTTAAATAATGGTGGGAAGTCCGGCGTCCCCTTCATAGCAATGTCCCTTCCCCCATGAAAACTTCCTTCATGGAAAGATCCTCCCACATAACCCCTGACCCACCCACCCCCCCACTACCAGGAAAAATCTCCCCTGAAAATGTATGTATACTTCCAAATAACCAATACTATATGTTAACATTGGGTAAAGTTCATAACTTTCAGCCCTCCCCCCGGGAACTTCGGGGGATTATGTAATCTTAAAAGACATACTTATAATATTTTCGAACATGCTGAACAAAATGGCTATCTCAAAATTTTGATCAGGTGACTTTGGGAAAAACATGAGCGTGGGAGGGGGCCTAGTTGCCCTCCATTTTTTTTTGTCACTTAAAAAGGGCACTATAACTTTCAATTTCCATTCTAATGAGCCCTTCCACTATATTCTAGCACAACTGTTTCGATACTAACACCCCTGGAGAAAAAAAAAAAAAAAAAAAAAAAACAAATAAACCCGCACCCGTGATCCTTCTTTTGGCAAAAAATGTAAAATTCCACATTTTTGTAGATGGGAGCTTGAAACCTCTACAGTAGGGTTCTCTGATACGCGGAATGTGATGGTGTGATTTTCATTAAGGTTCTATAACTTTTAAGGGTTCTTTCCCCCTTTTTTCGAAAATCAGCCAAATTTTCTCAGGCGCCTAACTTTTGATGGGTAGGATTAAACTTGATGAAACTTATATATTTGAAATCAGCATTAAAATTTGATTCTTTTGATGTATCTATTTGTGTCAAAATACCCTTTTCTAGAGTTTCGGTTACCATTGAGCCGGGTCGCTCCTTACTTACAGTTCGTTACCACGAACTGTTTGATTAAATGGCTTGGCATTACTTTTTCTTTTACACTTTCGGCTACATGCTCGTCCCTGGTTGCTAGTGCTCTACAGTGTATTCGTATCTCGTATGGTAAAATCTCACCAAATAGATGAAGCTACAGTCGTAGAGGCTTATGTAAACTTTACCATAGTTTTTGCTCTCTAACAATTCTATTTCTCGCTGGTTTTCAGCCTTTAATGCAAAATAAATACTGTCTTCAGTTAAGGAGTGATTATTTTAAATATTGCAAATTCTTCTAATATTTGCCAAGATTGTATAGAAACCATAAGGTTATTTCTCGTTTTGGTCTTGCTGATCCGCTAGTGCTGCTTGACGACATCGCAAAGGATCCGAGGGCTGATAATCCAAAAAAATTTGTGAAACAGTGACCTTCTCAGTTATTTCCCCCTGGTTTCTAATCAGCAGACATGGCTATGTCATTAATGTTGTGTTTTCGCTTGTATTTTCTTGTAGTTTATATTGTTTTGTTCTTTACCCCTTATTTATTTTTGTACTGTTGCGGGTTATAAATAAACTATCAACTTTAGCAGTTACCTAGCATCATAGCTGGAAAATCTGATAACCCGAAATTTATATTCATACTAAATTATTTTATGTCTTTGGTCTCTATTAAGAACTTTCGATTCCAAGCCCTCCAATAGCCAGTACCAGCCTTTGGGGGGGGGGGTGCACACAGGACCGGATATATTACGAATCACAATCATACGAGTGATTTTGTGACTTTGCGTGGGGCTTCACAGACAAAGCCGTGGAATGTATGGCTGGGGTTCCCTAATGCGGGACTCCCCTGTATGTGAAGCAGGGCCAACGATTTTAAAACTGTCAAAACCCCCGTTTGTTAGAGCTTTTTGATCCTAAACCACAACAGTCTTGCTGAACCCTAGGAATCACATTGTTACCGGTCCCGCTGGAGGTTATATTATTATTGCTCCCGCTACGTTATAATCTTAACATTAGGCTCCACGCAATGGCGGATGCAAAAGGCCCTGCGTACCAGTAAAGCCGTCTCTGCCAATAGCTCTGCTGTTTGAGGGGTGTTTGTTTTTAGTAAGGGCCATTTGAAGATCAGTACACGACAAAAGGTTTTTGTTTAAAATTAATTTATATTCAGATATTACATACTTTACTGTATTAAAATGCACAGTAATTTTTTTTTTTAATTTGACATCTACCACTGGCAAAAATTATAGAGAATCATAAGGAAGCCTTTTCAACACAAGTAGATTTGTGTTTTTTTTTTACGCATTTAAGACACTTCTGACGTGTAAATTCCAATTTTTCCACCTCCTTAGCACTTTTCAACAAAACTATAAGAAAACTGAAATAATAGTTTCAAATTTAGAAACCTTATTTTCCACAGGGGGAGAGGGTATTTTCCACGAGGTGTATTTTCCAAGGAGGGGGTGTTTTCCGCGGGGTTACACTTTCCGAAGGAGGGGGGGCTATTTTTCGTGGGGGAGGACATTTCTCTGGATTTAAACACCCCCCCCCATTCACTTTATTCATTTATGTTACTTTACTGTGTTTATGGCCGTATATTTTGCTTTAAAATACACTTATTTGTGTATCTATCTAATATGCAGAATAATTGTACCAAACACATTTTGCATGCAGGCCCGTTATGCTTACCCCCCCCCCTAATGTGCAAATCTATAGCTCAAATTTATTTTTAAATTAACGAAGAAAGTAACCAAAAAAACGGTGTGTTCTCGAATTTTACACAGCGTAAACTTGAGTGAGTGGCGCATAATACACAAGTACCAAAATTCCACCCCCTCGCCCCCCCCCCCCCTAAAAAAATAAAAAAAAATAAAACTCAATTTTTTTTGGGGGGGATGGGGTATTTTCCGTGGGGGGTATTTTCCGGGGAGGGGGTATTTTCCGCGGGGTGTATTTTCCGGGAGGCTATTTTTCGGGGGAATTTTCCGTGGGGGGTATTTTCCGGGGTGGTATTTTCCACGGGGGGTATTTTCTGCGGGGGGGGGGGTATTTTCTGCGGGGGGGGGGGTATTTTACGGGGGGATATTTTTCTGGGGGAGGGGTATTTTCCGCGGGGGTATTTTCTGGGGGGTATTTTCCGCGGTGGGGGGGGTGTATTTTCCTGGGCGGTATTCGCCGGGGGGGGGGGTAAACTCCGGCCACCGCAAGAAGTAATGCCACAACGAATCCGGGAGGCACCCTATCCCGGTATACTGGAGCCATTTTTAGATGCTAACCCCTTCTGTAAGGTCAACGAATCAGGGAGGCACCCTATCCCGGTATGCAAGAGCCATTTGGAGTTGATAACCACTCGTATACGGTCAACGAATCCTGGAGGCGCCCTTCCTAGTGTTTCCACTTCTCCCGATTTTCTGGGAGATCTACCGAATTTCTAATGAATCTCCCGACAAAAAAAGTAGATACCGAATCTCCCGAAAATCTCCAGAAAACTTAATGCCCGAAACATTCTACGTTGTGGTCATTCTTTTTTTTACCTAGCCGTTGTCTGTCGTCTTTTAGGAATTGTTCCTAACGTCCCAGGCAATTGAGGCAGCGCGATTTGAATTTATTGGCATAGGTTTGCCCATTATCCATTCCACAGTGGTTGCAATGATTTCCTATTTTGATCATTTTGATCAAGGTTTGTAATTAATTAATTATTTTCAATTCATAAACTAACCACAGGTGTTGGCTTGCACCAAGAAGACGGGAACTACCACTATGTGGGTCCAGCTGATTCAGTAGGTTTAGAATGATCCAAATTTACTACAAATTTAAAGAAATATGACAAAAATTGGACTTTGTCTGCAGTTGCTCTGTAAAACTGAAGGGGTTTGCTTCAAATGACCCAATACAAGAAACAGAGATGAAAATTGCAGCATTTTGAAAACAATTTACAATTTTTGCTGGTTGTCGAGTTAGTCCCATTCCTGAAAAATATGCCGCATAAGAATGTTATTGATAACGTAAGATTGTGTAAGCAGAAAGTGTAAAAATATAGTCCACCAGGGCCTGTCAGTGTATTATAAAACAAAATCGCGAAGAAAGGATGAAAACGAGTAAAATTAGTGGTCGAAAAGTACCATTGACAAAAGAATGGCGGGAACATTTCAATATTGCCAATGATGATAAAACAGTGACTCTGACAGCCGTGGATTACTGGAAATTGGCTTTGAGTGCGAGAGACCACCGTGGAAATCAAACTTAGCAAAGTTTGTACAATACTTTCTTTCCCTTGCCATTTTCGAACGTAGCTTCAGAAAGACTATTCAGCTTACTCAAGAAGTAAAAACAGACAGTAGGAATCATTTGGTAACAATATCTTTGGCTTCCACAATTCAGACGAAACTTGAAATGAAACGAGACGGAGTTACAGCCGACACACTGACGGTTGACCAGCCCCTGAGAAAGAGGCTAAAAGAACTAGCAGTGTATGCCGTCACAGTTGAGTTACTGCATGATCAGGGAAGAATCCTCACATAAAAAGCCATCCGATATGACACAGATTATGAATGTAATGCGGTATATATATCTGAAAGTTTTGTTATTTTTTATACTTTTTTTCAGTTATATCAATACTAATTAGCTACGATTTTGCGTTTTCTCTTTATCATTTGTGAATATCTCTGGGGATGGTGGCAAAAAAGGTTATCTACTCAACTCAGACTCAATGCCAAAGGCCTTGTGTCCGTAATTCGTCCAGATTTTCTGTCCCAGTTCTGAACTTAGTGGGCTCTCGTGTAGAATCTCAAAGGGCGAGAAAAAATAGGGGTCGATGAAGAAAAATGTCTTAATTAAACAGTAATGAGAGGTAAACAAGCCACGTCCGCCTATGGTCTTAAGCAGGTTGACCAAAAATTTAGAATTGACATAGGACCATAAATTTGCTTGAAATAACAGGCAAACAATCGTTTCAAGCCATCAGAGTCTCAATAAGAGCCAACAGCTTTAGAGTCTGAATTAAATATAACTGAAGTCTGAATTGAAGTTATCAAGTAGTTTGCAGTAGGTTGCATAGGCTGCATCAAGACATGGCTAATTGTAGACAGAGAAAAGCCAAGACAGATAGTCCAAGTAATTGAGAGGCAAATGTTTAAATGGCTGGGACACGGCTAAATGGCAGGAGTATGCATGGTTTCTCTTATCGGAGACATACTTGTTTGTTAGTTTTTGGAAAGGCATGCCTGCCTAGAGTCTCAGGTATGCTGACCAAGAATTCAACAATTGACATAAGACCGTTAGATTGCCTGTAATGAGAGGCAAACAAGGCACGTCCGCCTATGGTCTTAAGAAGGTTGACCAATAATTTAGAATTGACATAGGACCATAAATTTGCTTAAAATATCAGGCAAACAATCGTTTAAAGCCATCAGAGTCTCATCAGAGCCAACAGCTTTAGAGTCTAAATTAAATATAACTGCACTTAGTTTCAAAATTAAATACATTTCAATTTTTTTCCTGCTTCCTTTTGTCATGTTTGACAACGTTAATCTACAAATTTTCTTTCCGGAATTGCAGCTGGCTCCAGTAAATCTTCACTCCAAACATTTAGAATGTGGTACTTTATGCTCAAATCGCTCGAACACCTCCAAAAACTCAATACAAAATACAAAACTGAAAATTCTACTAATTCCTGAGATCCATTTCCCGATTTTCTCCCAAATCCTGAGAGCCACCTACCGATTTTCTCCCGAAAATTGTCAAGATTTTACAGATTGTTTGAAAAGACAAGTGGAAACACTGGCCCTTCCCGGTATGCTGGAGCAATGATTTTTCAAGAATCAAAAGATTTAACTCTTCGTCTGTCGGCAACACTGTCTGATATACGCATTCAATTTAAAAACTGAAAATTGAGGAAGGTATATAGTATTTCCCCTTTGCAGCTTTTTTCTTAGATTAACTTTATATATAATTAAGTATGTGTGTTTTTATATTTTTGAGCCTAAGTGATATGCTTTTTCCAGGACTAGGCGTAACTTCAAAGTGTGTTGCCAAACTATGATTAGGCTCTAGGCCCCTAAGATAGGCCTACTTCTTTTCCTATTCAAGGCTGTATTTTGCCATGCATTAATCTTTCCTCAACGTGTTCCAGAAGGATCAGAAAACATGGAAAATAGACTATATAGGCCTAATTTGTGGTAGCCCTATAGGCTATGTTTTCATATTAGGGGGGGGGTTAAAATGTAGGGAAGTTGCAGATAAAGTCTGTTAACTATAATTATTATACATATTGGAAACTTAGAATTGTTGTTTTTTAAAGTCAAAATAAGGAGAAAAGGTATCATACTTAACAAAAATATCAAAACTACACAACTCAAATATAAACCATTTTCCTACTGTTTCAAACTTTTTTGAATGCTGTCAACAAAAATAGCACTGAATTTTGTGATTCAAAACTTTGCCATCAACAATTCAGGGTATATATTTTCACATTAGGGGGGTGGGTAAATTTCATGGTAATAGCCTATTGCAGTGGGCAATATAATTTAGCTAGGACAAAAGTGAAAACATCATTCAATGCTTCTCTTGTGCTCTTTCATAATTCAGATAAAATATATTTGAGGCCCGTTTAAGGGCTCAAGATGCAATTAGCCCCAGAAGCAATTATTGAATCATGAAAGAGCATAAAAAAGGCATCAAATACCATTTTCACTTTCATCTATGCTAAATTATAAGGCCTGCTTTAAATTTACCCATAATCTAAGGTGGGGCAGGGTATACCACAAGGTCTGAGTTGCTTTTGTCTTGAAATGGCTATACAAATCTAAAATGATTACAAACAATTAAATAAAAGGAATTTAATGTCACTTTGGTGACAATCATTTGTAGTTGGTTAAAATGCTATTCTCAAAATCTATAATATGTTCAATGCCATGGCCTATAGAGGCTTTAATAGCAATAGATATCTATCTGTGTATATTCAAAAAGAGTACAACAAAGCATTTTTTTAGTATATACATGTAAATCATAGCTCAGTAATAGAAAAGTCTCCAATGTGATCTCACATGTTTCTTGACTATCCAAAAAAATGATGGAATTCTTACTTTATATTATGTATAACTATAAATGAGTCATATTTCCCTGTTGTTGTTTTTTCATTTTTCTTGGTTTTTGATTCAGTTCTCATTATTTTTTAATTTAGTTTTTTCTATATGATCTAATGCTACAAAAGGCTATTCAAGGAGGCTGAAGATAAACTTTTAAAAATACAAACATGAAAAAAAAATCTAAAAATGTCTCTCTTTATTCTAGCATGTCTTCTTTTGAAGAGATGCTTTTCTTTACCTTTACCTAGATATTGGATAATAATATAGAGTTATGACCCCTGTAAAATTAACTTGCTCATTAAATTGAAAGTATTAGCCCACCATTAGATTCCTTGTTTTAGGTTCATCTTCAATATCCTTTGATATATGTTACCTCAACCGTGTACCTCCTTGAGAGTCATATATATATATATATATATATATATATATATATATATATATATATATATATATATATATATATATATATATATATATATATATATATATATATATATATATATATATATATATATACAATAGGCAACTATATATAGTTGCCTATTCTATATATATATACAATAGGCAACTTGCAAAACTTACAGCCCCTATACCAGGGGCTAGGGGGGTTGTGAACCTTGGAGGCATAGTTATTTAACCTTTGATCTGTTTTAAATAAAAGTCATCTCAAAACTGAATCCATTTGACTGAACCCTTGTGCAAATCAACCCCCTTACTCTTTTTTCAGTATTCTACAAATATTAGTTAATATCATGTGGTAAAACATAAGGTAGAATCTGTACATGTTCTACCTTTTTGTAACTGTTTATTTTTTAAATTTATAAAATAAAGTCTTGTCAAGATAATTCTTAAAAAAGCTCTGTTTTTTTTGTCTAAAAAAATAAAACATCACAAATCATTAAACCTAGACTTATTTCTCCCTTTTTTATGTCTTTTAATGGGGATTCCCTTGGCCCTATTCCTGGCTCCCTGTCCTAAGCCTTATATACTAAAAAAAAAAAAAAAATAAAAAGAAAGAAAAAAAACAGTAAGTACATGGAACAGAATTGTATCAGATGCAATGCTATATTGTAGGTTCCATTGCAACTGAACCCCAAACATTTGAACCACCAAATAACTGAACCATTGTGCAACTGAACCCTTGTGCAACTGAACTCCATTTAACTGAGCCCTTGTGTAACTCAATCCCCATGGAACTCAACCCCATTTAACTGAACCATTGTGCAATTGAACCCCCATGTAAATGAACCACTGTCCAACTTGACCACAATGTAACTGAACTCTCATGCGACTCAAACACCATACTTACATTGGGCAAAACACAAGTTAGAATCTTTACATGTTCAACCTTGTTGGAATTGTTTGCTTTTTTAAGTCATGATATAAATGACTGTCAAGATGAATAATAAACTGTTTTGTTGTTACAAAAACAAAGCAAATTGGATGTCACAAACTGTTAAAGCCAGATTTATTTCTCCTTTTTTTATGTCTGTTAATGAGATTTCCCTTCGCTCTGTCACTGTCTACTGGTGTAGGCGTTTACCCCCCTCTCTCCCAAGGAAAAACCCTCCCCTGGAAAATACCCCCTTGTGGGAAACATGGTTTTCCAAATTGAAATATTTTATTTGGGTTCTGTTATTTTTTAGATTAGCTGAGAAGTGCTAAGGAAAGTGGAAAATAGGAATTTATGTGTGTCTTTCTCCCCCCCCCCCACCCTTCTGTTCAAAAATGGTCTTCTCATGGAAAATCGTCCAGAAACTCTCCTTCCCTCTTCAGAAACTCCCACGTGAAAAATGTCCATATGCTTCCCAATAACACACACTATCTGTAAGCAATGGACAAATTAAAGAACTTAAAAAGGTATTTAAACTTCTGCAATGGGTTTCTCTGATTGTTTTGTAGCTAGGGAGAGGGAGATACCTCAAAGGTGCATTTTAATGCCAAAACATCTCAACTCTCATTAGGCCTTTGGATAAATACAGAATCAGCTCTAGGGGAGAGACAAGAGGAAGGTGGAGGTGGAAATTAGTTATAATCCCCAGGCAGTTCTAGTCTTTTTGTATAAGTCGAAAGTGATTGAATACTAACAAACTGCAAGAAGTATTTTTGAGAGGGGGAGATTTTTCATGGGGAGGCATTTTCTGCAAGGTGGTATTTCCCGGAGGTGTTTTTACCAGGGGGGGGGGGGAGGCTGGTCGTCCTCCAATCGCTTTTTACTTTTAAAAAGGGCCCTAAAACTGTCTATTTTCAATCGAACAATAAAACGCAATTAATAAATGTGATTAACAAAAAAAAAAAACAGTCCACGGAGCAAGGGCTGTAGGTTATTACCAGTTATCCATTGTTAAAATTTAAGGATTTTATATAAGGGATGGTCATACAAACTTTGGAGAAGGCTCATTCAATTGGAAATTGAAATTTCAAGTTCAATTTTGAAAAATCAAAGGTAATCAGCCTCTCCCTCTTACCCGCTGTTTCCCCCTAAATGCATCCAATCAAAATTAAAAAAAAAAAAATTCAAAATAGTCTAAAGGTCAAATAACCATGGCTCTGGAGTTATCAACCCCACCAGCAGCTCCTGGAGCAAGGGCTGTAAGGTAAGCCAGTTACTCAATGTTAATAATTAAAGTTTTTATGAAAAATATTTTTGTATGAACTGGGGGGGGGGTGCTCATTCAATTGGAAATCAAAAGTTCCAGTGTGTTTTTTAAGAATTAAAAGTGATTGAAGGACTTCCATCCCACCCTTTTTTCCCCAAATACATCCAATCGATAATTTTGAGATGACTTTTATTTAAAACAGATCAAAGGTTAAATAACTATGCCTCCAAGGTTCACAACCCCCTAGCCCCTGGTATAGGGGCTGTAAGTTTTCCAAGTTGCCTATTGTATATATATATATATATATATATATATATATATATATATATATATATATATATATATATATATATATATATATATGTATATATATATGTATATATATATATATATATATATATATATATATATATATATATATATATATATATATATATATATATATATATATATATATATATATATACAAGCAATAAATGTATACATATTTATGTATTTTTTTCAAAAATGGCTCCATATTTTTGCAGGAAAATTGGTATCTTGGAATATTCTTGCATAAAAAAAAACAATCTAGATAGGTCAGAAGTCTGAGAAAATTTGTTAAGAGCCTTAATTTTGGTTTTGCAAACAATGTCATATACTATGTTAGTATATCATGTAAGCATTTCATATGACATCATATAAACATTTTCTTATATGATGTCATTCATAGCATAAATAAGATTGTTGAGTTTCCAACACAGCAGTTATTTATATAATTTAATGTCTATTGGAAGGCCCAAAAAACAAAAATTTGAAGTTGCAATTACAATAAATGATGATTCTTTGGAATGAGAACCTAAACTATCAAACATGATAAGATGTGAAAATTGACAACCTGGACCATCAGTTGCTTCAACACCAATACAGGTAGCTAAAGAAATTTCACATTGCTAAATTGTCTGAAGTAATCAAAATCCAAAAATGTGTCAAAAATATAATGAAGAGAAAAGACAGATGAGGTTGGAAGACATGCAACACCTAGCAAGTGAGCACATCAAAAATGAGAATGATGAGCAAAGACACATGTGATTTGAAGACATGCAACACTGAGCATGTGAGCAAGTCAGAAATGAAAATGAAGAGCAAATATGCATGTGACTAGAAGAACAGTGGTGGCATGTCAAAAGTGAAATATGAAGAGCAGACACTCATGGTTAGAAGACATGTGACACTGAGCTTGTGAGCAAGTCAAAAGTACTTTTGCACATTAGGGAATGGGGGTAATGTGAATTGAAGTACTTTTACAAATGATATAAGTAAGTATTTTATACTTAAAAAATTTTCTTCCAGAATTGTGTGGTGTTTCCTTGTGAGGAGAGCTTATTTTAATTACTGGAAAAAAAAACTAAAAAAGAAACAAACAAAAAATCATACTTTATAGTAGACTATATAGCATAGGAAAAGTTTCATATTAATGTGTTTGTCTATCCTATTGTTTACAAGTGCAATATAAGGTAATTACTGTGGAAAGTGACTAAGTTGGCCAAATTAAACTCTAAGGAATTGATCCAGATGCTTAATATGTCCCAGGATGGTTGGCTATTTTGAAGTACCTACCTCCACACCTTCACCCTCCAATTGGCACTTATCATTGATAACCATTCATAATTTTTGTATTATAAAACTTTAACCTTGAGAGATAGATCTAGTGGTTGAATTAGTCTCAAGAAAAGTGTTAGTCACAAGAAAAAGGGTCTACTTTTATTTTGTTAAAAGGTTTCCTTTGCTAAGGCTATAGAGCCAAAGAAAGACACTAGAAACTAAAAACTAAGGTAAAAACTTTATTTTGATTTTATTGAATAAGAGACAGAAATAAGAACATAACTCCAGGGACTGATCAATGATCCCTAGGGCCTAAACATTTGCCCCTGAGAACATCAAGTATTCATATTAACACATCACTGATTTACATCACATCCTAATACATAATACATCACAAAGTATTAAACTACAGGCACTATACCCTACACAGCAAAAAAAAAGAGAGAATCTTGCTAAAAACCATTCATGTGCTATAGTAGAATAAATATTATTTTTTTTATGATTGTATGAAAATAATGAAACTGAAACAGAGTCTTCCAGCAGTAGAACTTTCCATAATTTTGCTCCAACACATTTTGTGGAAAAAGCTGCTCTTTGTGTGTGTCTGACAAATATCCAAAGTAAGAGAAAAATGTTCAGATGACAATGTTTGGACAAATATGATAATATGTTGATAAATGAAAGAGGGTAAGTCATGTTAGTCCTTGGGATGCTAGACCATTTGTGTATTTATGCATGAATGCAGCAGTTTGGAGCTGCCGAATTTGTTTTACTTTTATTAACTGGGATTTGAGAAAAGCTTCTTTTGAGTCAAATCTTTTAAAAATAAATTAACTTTATAGCTCAAATTTGACATGCTTTGAATTTGCGTTTTCCATGACTTTAAATAGGGCTTTTTCCAGATAAAAATCTGAATAATAAAACCATGTCATCTGCTAATGATTCTGTCAAACAATCTTTCATCAAATTTCCTATATCTGCAGTATAAATAAGGTAGAGAAGAGGCCCTGAAATCAACTCCTGTGGAATTTTGCTAGTTATTAAGTTTTCTTGTGATCTTTTTGCTCTAACCATAACCACCTGTGACCTATCCAATAGATATGAATCCAATAAATAATCCACAGTGGAAAATTATATTTCTTTAACTTTCTAACTAAAAGATTATGGTTCAATGTCAAAGAATGTTTTGACTGGTCAATAATAAGTCAAAAATAAAGGTGTAAAAACCCTTATCTAGAAATTCTTTCACTTTAGAAATAAAATGGGTAATGGCATCATCAATTGATTGTCCCTTCAAAAATCTATATTGGTTTGGTGGTATGATTTATTTTTAGAACAGTATTGATATGGGATATCACTGGAAAAATATGCTTCAGAACCTGTTTTGGCATGTGATCAATTCCAGCAGCCTGTGATGGTCTCAAAGAATGCACAATTTTCTTCATACCATCTGCAAAAATTTGCTCAAAACAAAAATACTACCATCATTAAAAAAATTTGAAGAAATTTGACTTTCCCCTTCTACATTAATATCATTATCAAGTCATGACAAAATAGTTTGAACAATCTTAGTAAAAAAAAGTTACAAAAATCATCAGCTATAGATTGATCATTTCCTATTCTTTCCCTATTTGGGTTAACTATCTCATTAGGAATCATATAATCTTTACTTTTGTTTGGCCTCAAAATACAATTGATAATTTTTCATGCTGAAGATACAGCACCTATTGTAGTTGCTGCTGTTGAAAGAACAACTAGAAGGCTCAAGCTTGTTAAGAATTTGGTGAGAACCGTCATGGTTGATTCTTGACTAGATTCCCTCATGTTGTTGGTGAGTTAGAAAGACCTCACTGATTCCATTGACTTAGACAAGTCCACTTTGAAAAGAGGGAATACAGATTTAGTTGTTCTTAGTTATGCATTTGCACATGTAGCATTCCATTTTACTTTCTTTTTTTCTTTGTAGATAAGTATAAACGAAAAAGGATTAATGTATAATAAATCTTCACAAGTTGTAAATTTAAGAGTTATACAAATGAGGGGATCTCCCCTATCCTGTCTGGATGCTTTGAGCCATCTCTGAATGTCAGTTGACATTAGTAGAGGCAGGAGAATTGCTCATGTTGGGGTTGGGGCAGGGGTTGAGATCATGTATAAATTATATTGTATTACCTGTTATCACTTAAAAAGATTATAGACAATGGTTCCATTGCAACCAAACCCTTGTGTAACTAAACCCCATGCAGCTGAGTCCTTGCGCAACCAAAGTCCCATGTAACTGAATCCATTTGACTGAACCCTTGTGCAAATCAAACCCCTTACTCTTTTTTCAGTATTCTACAAATATTAGTTAATATCATGTGGTAAAACATAAGGTAGAATCTGTACATGTTCTACCTTCTTGTAACTGTTTATTTTTTAAATTCATAAAATAAATTCTTGTCAAGATAATTCTTGACAAGACAGATTTAGTTGTTCTTAGTTATGCATTTGCACATGTAGCATCCCATTTTACTTTCTTTTTTTCTTTGTAGATAAGTATAAACGAAAAAGGATTAATGTATAATAAATCTTCACAAGTTGTAAATTTAAGAGTTATACAAATGAGGGGATCTCCCCTATCCTGTCTGGATGCTTCGAGCCATCTCTGAATGTCAGTTGACATTAGTAGAGGCAGGAGAATTGCTCATGTTAGGGTTGGCAGGGGTTGAGATCATGTATAAATTATATTGTATTACCTGTCATCACTTAAAAAGATTGTAGATAATGGTTCCATTGCAACCAAACCCTTGTGTAACTGAACCCCATGCAGCTGAATCCTTGTGTAACCGAAGTCCCATGTAACTGAATCCATTTGACTGAACCCTTGTGCAAATCAACCCCCTTACTCTTTTTTCAGTATTCTACAAATATTAGTTAATATCATGTGGTAAAACATAAGGTAGAATCTGTACATGTTCTACCTTCTTGTAACTGTTTATTTTTTAAATTCATAAAATAAATTCTTGTCAAGATAATTCATAAAAAAGCTCTGTTTTTTTTTTTGTCTAAAAAAATAAAACATCACAAATCATTAAACCTAGACTTATTTCTCCCTTTTTTATGTCTTTTAATGGGGATTCCCTTGGCCCTATTCCTGGCTCCCTGTCCTAAGCCTTATATACTAAAAAAAAAAAAACAATAAAAAGAAAGCAAAAAAAAACAGTAAGTACATGGAACAGAATTGTATCAGATGCAACGCTATATTGTAGGTTCCATTGCAACTGAACCCCAAACATTTGAACCACCGTACAACTGAACCACCAAATAACTGAACCATTGTGCAACTGAACCCTCGTGCAACTGAACTCCATTTAGCTGAGCCCTTGTGTAACTCAATCCCCATGGAACTCAACCCCATTTAACTAAACCCCCATGTAACTGAACCCTTGTGCAATTGAACCCCCGTGTAAATGAACCACCGTCCAACTTGACCACAATGCAACTGAACTCTCATGCAACTCAAACACCATACTTACATTGGGCAAAACACAAGTTAGAATCTTTACATGTTCAACCTTGTTGGAATTGTTTGCTTTTTCAAATCATGATATAAATGACTGTCAAGATGAATAATAAACTGTTTTGTTGTTACAAAAACAAAGCAAATTGGATGTCACAAACTGTTAAAGCCAGATTTATTTCTCCTTTTTTTATGTCTGTTAATGAGATTTCCCTTCGCTCTGTCACTGTCTACTGGTGTAGGCGTTTACCCCCCCCTCTCTCCCAAGGAAAAACCCTCCCCTGGAAAATACCCCCTCGTGGAAAATATGGTTTTCCAAAATGGAATATTTTGTTTGGGTTCTGTTATTTTTTAGTTTAGCTGAGAAGTGCTAAGGAAAGTGGAAAAGAGGAATTTATGTGTGTCTTTCTCCCCTCCACCCTTCTGTTCAAAAATGGTCTTCTCATGGAAAATCGTCCAGAAACTCTCCTTCCCTCTTCAGAAACTCCCACGTGAAAAATGTCCATATACTTCCCAATAACACACACTATCTGTAAGCAATGGACAAATTAAAGAACTTAAAAAGGTATTTAAACTTCTGCAATGGGTTTCTCTGATTGTTTTGTAGCTAGGGAGAGAGGGAGATACCTCAAAGGTGCATTTTAATGCCAAAACATCTCAACTCTCATTAGGCCTTTGGATAAATACAGAATCAGCTCTAGGGGAGAGACAAGAGGAAGGTGGAGGTGGAAATTAGTTATAATCCCCAGGCAGTTCTAGTCTTTTTGTATAAGTCGAAAGTGATTGAATACTAACAAACTGCAAGAAGTATTTTTGAGAGGGGGAGATTTTTCATGGGGAGGCATTTTCTGCAAGGTGGTATTTCCCAGAGGTGTTTTACCAGGGGGGGGGGAGGCTGGTCGTCCTCCAATCGCTTTTTACTTTTAAAAAGGGCCCTAAAACTGTCAATTTTCAATCGAACAATAAAACGCAATTAATAAATGTGATTAACAAAAAAAAAAAACAGTCCACGGAGCAAAGGCTGTAGGTTATTACCAGTTATCCATTGTTAAAATTTAAGGATTTTATAGAAGGGATGGTCATACAAACTTTGGAGAAGGCTCATTCAATTGGAAATTGAAATTTCAAGTTCAATTTTGAAAAATCAAAGGTAATCAGCCTCTCCCTCTTACCCGCTGTTTCCCCCTAAATGCATCCAATCAAAATTAAAAAAAAAATTCAAAATAGTCTAAAGGTCAAATAACCATGGCTCTGGAGTTATCAACCCCACCAGCAGCTCCTGGAGCAAGGGCTGTAAGGTAAGCCAGTTACTCAATGTTAATAATTAAGGTTTTTATGAAAAATATTTTTGTATGAACTGGGGGGGGGGGTGCTCATTCAATTATAAATCAAAAGTTCCAGTGTGTTTTTTAAGAATTAAAAGTGATTGAAGGACTTCCATCCCACCCTTTTTTCCCCAAATACATCCAATCGATAATTTTGAGATGACTTTTATTTAAAACAGATCAAAGGTTAAATAACTATGCCTCCAAGGTTCACAACCCCCCTAGCCCCTGGTATAGGGGCTGTAAGTTTTGCAAGTTGCCTATTGTTAACATACAAGGTGTTTTTCAAGAAGAGAGGGCATGTTTGATCCAATAAATGAAAAAGAAGCATGAAGCATTAAGGTAGGGAAATGTCAAGAAGAATGCCAAACACAATCAAAAGACATTTTTTCCTTTATTGGCTGTGAAAAGGAAATACCAGCAATATATACAATGGCTGATGGTATCACAGCCATCACATCGTTTGGAAAATGTTTAGGAGCATCTTCAACTAAATCAGGAGGTACTTTGTGCATCCGGTATTACCAGACGACGTATCTGCAATGTGTCGAGAACAGCCGAGGGCATAAACCTGAGGGTATGAAGTTTAAACTTTCTGTGTATGTTGAAGGAATGTTGAAAAAAGACTAGAGTGAAACCAGTCACCCTCCCATATCCTTTTTAGCTGTAATTTCTTCAAAGACATCTGATCTTAATTCGTTATCTAGATTGACAAAGGTCAAATATTTTGAGCGCGTATGTTTATTACTTAACATCCAGAAAGGTCTGATTTATCTGGAAAAAAAGAGAAATAAAATCAGCTTTAATCGTTTGTGACATCGGATCTTTTTTTTTTTTTGCAAAAATAAAACCAAGATTTTTTTATGAATGGTCTTGACAGGCATTTATATTGTGACTTTAAGAAACAAACAATTCCAACAAGGTTGAACATGTAACATTCTAACTTATGGTTTTACCCAATTATATTGCCTAATTTTTTTAGAATACTGAAAAACTGAGTTCAGTGGCTCAGTTGCACGATGGTTCAATTACACAAGGGTTCAGTTGCATGGTAGTTCAGTTGCATGGTGGTTCAGTTCTAAGGTAGTTCAGTTGCACAGGGGTTTAGTTGCACGGGGGTTCAGTTACACAGTTGTCCAGTTGCTTGTGGTTCAGTTTCTTGTGGTTCATTTACACGCACGTCCTATATCATTACTTGTGCTAAAGAGCCATAAGGCTTTAATGATTTATTATTAATAATAATTTGTTCCCAGACACACTTCATATGGA
This sequence comes from Artemia sp. Qi Xiang Cuo, assembly GCF_049724085.1. Lineage (NCBI taxonomy): Eukaryota > Metazoa > Arthropoda > Branchiopoda > Anostraca > Artemiidae > Artemia > Artemia sp. Qi Xiang Cuo. Next base: position 55,888,861 of record NC_142812.1, read on the forward strand.
AGGATCGGTTGTAATACCTTTGTAGAGGCTCATTTGATCGTAAATTGAGAATTCTAGTGCCCTTTTAAAGAGTCAAACATGATCAGAGGGCATCCAGTCCCCCCACACTCTTTTTCTCAAATGCATCCAATCACAATTTTAACATAGTCATTTTGCTCAATACAATCCAAAGGCAAAAAAAATGCCCTTGGTATTGACAAAAACCCTCAACAACCCCAATTGCAAAGGCTGTAAGTTATACAAGTTGGCAATTGCTCAAATATAAGGTTTCTATAAAGAAAGAAAACGATAAAAAATGGGTGTTTTTAAGGCCAAACGAGAATACGGAAAAAACACATAAAGCGAATATTTCGAGAGGACCACCGCCTTTGTTTTTCAGCGAGAACAAAATAAATCATTCAAGGAAAGTACTGAAGAAAAAAACAATAAAACAAACGCAGAAATTCAATGTGAAAAAAAACAAAACAACAATGAAAAAATTAAAAGATAAATAAAATTCAACAAAATCCAAAAATTATAAGAATTAAAACCAAATACATAGCAACCATAAAGCAAGTTATTTGTCAATATCTGCGATTTGCACAAAATCCAAAAAATTAGAACTGCCATCAACAGATACTAGCAAACAACTGGGAAATAAAAGAAAAAATTCATTCACTCAAAACAAAACAAACCAGCAATTAAGTAAGTCGGAAAACTATGTCATCTGATTTTAATAATTACATTCCTTGCAGACACTCTTAGAGATCTAAGGGGTTGTTGATGTTGAAGATAGACCTAGATGTTGGTATTTAAAAATTTCAACTGCTTCTCTGCAGTACTGGACAATACCTTTGTCATGGGAAATTAAATACCAACTTTTAGGTCTAGGTTTGAACAGAGATTCTGGTGATTTAAGAATAAATGAGTCATATTTTGGTTTTCTCAAAAGCTCCAATGTGCTTTTTAAGAGTCAAAAGGGGTCAGATGGTAACCACCCCCACGTCTTTTTTCCGCGTATGCGTCTGATCAAATTTTTGAGGAAGCTATGTTATTTAAAACAGTCCGAAGGTTAAATAATTATGCCCCAGGGGATCAGAACCCCCCTCCCCCAGTGCAAAGATTAAGCTGTGCACGTCGCCTATTGTTGTCATTTTACTTTTTTTTATTCGGAAGAAAGGACAAGTTTGATCTTTGATGTCCAAAAAAGCTTATAGTATTAAGGTCAAACCTTAAAGAAAAGTTTAAGAGGATGTCAAATACAATCAAAAAACACTTTTCCTTTCTGGTTGTGAAAATGAATATTAGCAATATCTAAGAAACGGCTGAAGGTATTCAGCTGTCTCATTGTTTGGGAAATGTTTAGGGACATCTTTAACTAAATCAAAAGATACTATATGCATCCAGTTTTACAAGAAGACGTATCTGCAATATCTCAAGAACAGCTGAGGGTATTAAGTTTGAATTTTCTGGGCATGTTGAGGGGAATGCAGAAAAATTGTCAGAGGACAACTAGTCCCCCTTCCATGGCCTCTTTAGCTGCAATATCCCCAAAGACATCTGATCAAAATTTTGGTATAGCAATCTTGTTCAAAATAGTCGAAAAGACAAATAACTACTCTTCAAGTGATCAAAAAAACCCATAGCCCCATGTTTCCTGTTTTCACCAAAATCCCCATGTTTTTTAGGAACGTTTATTTTAATTCCTGTTCATTCTGGGTTTCAATTATATTTTAGGTGTAATTTCTCATTTTGAATTTGAATCATTATAGGATTTTGTTTCTTGTGCTCTTAAGCTAAATATGGCTCTTTACTATTCTTTAAAAAACTTTTTTGGAAGAATATTCTGAACTCATTTAAATAAAGCGCACGTAATGTATTAACTAAAAAGGTTTTAAATTAACCTTGGATGCAGGTTCTTGACACCCCAAGATGGACCAAAACCTGATTTCCTCAGATTGGTAGTTAACTTTCGGCGTGAGTAGACTGAACCCAAAGGACTTTGACAAGGACAACCAGCTTTGGAAGAAAATTTATTTTTGAGTTTTCAACTTTCCAAAAATAATATTAATTTTTGGTGCAAAAAACTAATATTTGGCTCACCTGCTTGAATATTTTAGAGTAGCCTGTGTGTGGCAACTTTTGTCACGGCACCCAGAAATCAGGACACAAGTCATGAAAATCACGGGGATCAGAGATTTTTTACATAGATGTTTATTACCCAAGGTTCAGGAAAGGTCTGATTTTTCTGAAAAAATTCAAACCAAAAGATTCCAAAAGAATTATCAGACATGAGAAGAGAAAATATTATAAAGAGAAATTTTTGGAGCATAAACCGGATATGAGAAAAATATGGCAATTGATAAATCAAAAGATACGTCCTCATAGTTGTAAAAATGCTAGTGTTAATTGCCTTGTTTTAAATGGAGAAAATGTTACAGAGCCCAATGAAATTTTAAATGCTTTTGGAGATTATTTCAGTAATATTGGTTCTAGACTTGCATCGACTATGAATATGCAACTGAATTCCCCTTCTGTTCCAGTTAATGAGCAACATGCAGAAAATTCGTTTTCTTTTTCTGAGATTAAGCCTCATGAGATTGAAAAAGTTATTCTGAAGCTTAGGCTAAACGGAGTTTTTCTAAGGATAAATTTGGATTTTCGGCTCAAACCGTAAAGCAAATAGCGTCTAGCATTTCACCTTTGTTGGTTATGCCATAACTTTCAACACAATCAGAGAAGAAAACCCCAAAAGACATACCAACCTTTCTGTTTATTTTTTTTGTTGGGGATGAGGGATGAGGGGAGCGTAGTAACAGTGGTTTTGAAAGGGCCATGTTTTCTTTCCATGTTGAAAAGACCCAATAGCCATATCTAACGCTAAAATTATATTCTTTGTAAAATAATAAACATTCTAACTTATTTACAAATTAATTTGGGTGAAGGTTTTGATTATTTTAATGCAAAATAAATAATTTAAGAAAAATACTTTGGTTTACTAGATACAGAAGGCTAAACAAGATTATGTTAATAAGTAAACTTTATATTTTCATACATGTTTATATTTCTTCTTATTTCCCAGAAGGCTCCCAGTCCTCCTGGCTTTCAATAGCCAGCGCCCACAGATGGATAGACATCTCTATTGCTAAATCATCTTGAAATCTATGAATCTGTGAACTGTGTCTTTTCATCTTTTTTCTTTTTGCAAGACACCCGTTATCCCTTTATCCTCCTGAGGGGAGGGGGATTGAAACCCCTTTGAAATATTTACTAATTGTGAGTCCATTTTTTTAAATTGTAAATCTAGAACATAAAATTGATGTCTATGAATTTCGGTCACATATAGTTGTACTTTTTTTCAAAATTACGTCGTGTAAAGAACATTTGAAATTTAAGAAATGAAACGATTGGTAGAGTGCACAAGTTTTTTTTCCGGGGGGGTCTAAAAAATGCGTTAAAAAACTTAGGGGGGAAGGGTCAAACACCACCCCTGGATACGACCTTGACTACTACTAACAACTCACTGCAACACTAAATTTCTTGAGGCCGATTCCGCTGTGCGCGCTTATTCTCCAACCAATCTTTTCAGAGCTTTAATCTCTACCCTCTAAAGTGAAGGTACAATTTCCTTTAAATACTTTCGTTTGATATCTTCCCACCCCGATAAGGACCTACCTGCTTTACGTCTGGCCCCAGACTGCTTATTAATGGGAATTGAAGAATGATGAGAATGATGATTTGAAGTAGTTTACTTCCTTTCTCTGACCTATTTCAAACTTATGGCGAAAACTATTGGGTAAAAAGAGATGCACTGAATTCATTTATTAGATGTTTGCCAGTTCTAAGTCTCAGACATGTCCTGCAATTAAGAACCAGCATTCAGTTGTCATTTGACAGATATCAACTATCGTAGCCAAGTAAATTTTAATCAAGAATTTTAGACGGTTGGCCTTCATAGCCCAGGTTCTACGAAAATTGAAAATTTCACAGTTTAGGGATTTCATTTCTATTGCAGAGAAAAACTTATAAGCAAGAACTGTATAAATTGAACTTAAACTTGTGAAACTTGTTCATCTTCAGAAATGATAGGTTGCATACTTGTGGTAATTTGTCAGCATAATGTTTGTTTCTGGTACCTTTCAGAGTAAAAATATTATTTACAGTTTGCGTACTTACAAAAAGAAAATTGAAAAATGATTTTTTTTTTTTGGAAGTAAAGTTATGTTGAAATTTAAAACAAACGGAAAATATTGTTATTCAAATTCAGTAAGATATATCTACAATAAGTGCTCAAGTAAAATTACTCATGGAATATCTCTATATTTGGAGAGCTCCAAAAATTAATACTTTACTGAAAAGCCAAAACTAATGCAAAAAAAACCCCTAACAATGTTTTTTAGATATAGAAAAGTCCATAATTTGCCTACATAAAGTAAAAGACTGGTTTTTAAGGCTCATAGTAGCTAACTCCTCGTGATATCAGTAACTTTTAGTATAAGAACTCAAGCAAGCTCAACTTATTTAATTTATTTAAGTTATTTTTGTATGTATATCTTGAACAATCTGAGTAGCAACAGTTTTTATTCCTTTTAAGTTTCCAGTTGGCTCTTTACTTCCATAAGAAAATTTTTGAAAATCTCAATCATAGGCAGCGCAATCGCGCTGTCTAAGTAAAGAACGATGTTGGCACAATGTCTTTTTTTGTTTCATACCAGGGCACTTCGTGTCGAAGGACTTGTCGCAGAAACTTCGAAAAGGGCTCATTCATTGGAAATTGGAATGGCTAGTGCCCTTTTTAATAGTCAAAATTGATTGGAAGGCAATTAATACCCTTTCCACGCCCACCATTTCCCCAAACATATCCAATCAAAATTTTGAGATAGCCATTTTGTTCAGCGTAGTTGATTTTCAGATAGAAATTATGTTTTTGAGGAGGACAATCCCCCACAGCCTTCAGGGCAAGGTTATACCTTGGGGGTATATAAGGCCTTTATAGAAAGCGTTGTCGTAGAAACCTTAAAAAGGGTTCATTCGATTGGAAATTGAAATGGCTAGTGCCTTTTTTTAATAGTCGAAAGTGATTGGAGGGTAACTACCACCCCTTCCACGCCCGCCATTTCCCAAAACACATCCAATCAAAATTTTTACATAGCTATATTGTCCAACGTAGTTAAAAGTTTTAGAAATTAGGTCTTTGAGGATGATAACCTCCTCAGAACCCTCAGGGCAAGGGTTGTGAGTTATGCCTTGGGAGCATACAAGGTTTTTAGAGATAGCGATGTTGTAGAAACTTCAAAAAGGGCTCATTTGATTGAAAATTAGAAGGGCTTGTGCCCTTTTTAATATTCGAGTGATTGGATGATAACTAACACCCCTCTCACGCCCACCATTTCCCCAAACACATCCAATCAAAATTTTGAGATAGCCATTTTGTTCAACGTAGTTGAAAGCTCCGGAAATTATGTCTTTGAGGATGACACAGCCCTCAGGGGAAGGGATGTGTTCGTGGTATTTAGCCACCAGTGTTATACCGGTAGGCCACAACGCCACTGGCGTGGTAATATACGGGTGTCACCACTTATTGGAGGGGAAAACCCTGGCCCCAAAATATAATGTGATGCCGCGTCTACCATACCGGTTCTGCAAATATCGGGTTTGGTACTCCCCAATTTACATTATACCCTGTCCCAGGGTATGATAACGCGATCGAGTGGTCAAATGGCCACTTTCTAAAGCTAAATGTACCCGCCTTGGGTTACAGCTAGAAAATATCTAACCCTCTCCTTGGAGGTAACAGACCTCCCTGTCAATATAATAATGACGGTATCTCGTAACTCTATTCCTACCCTGCCTGGGTTACGGAAACTAGTACACAGTTTGTAGAAAATACCTTGCTTGTATTCTACCAAAAGGGTCACAATAATCCCACAAAACTACTTCTCCCCGAACGGGGTCAAAATGCAGAGTAAATCCAATTAATATTTTGTATACAACTGTTCATAGGGGTGGACCTTCGCTTGGCCCATCCAATCATCTCCATCCCCATTCAAACCGAATTGTAGTCTCTTAGCTTTATCTTTCAATGACTCTATTGGAGGTTTAACGTACGGGGGTCACCACTTTTAAAGGCAAAAATGGCGCAAAGAGTTGCTATGCCACTTACTGAAGGGGGAGATCCCTCGTCGGCCCAAAATAGTGGGATTTCCGCGGTTACTCCAACTCTTCCGTATCTACTAGCGTGATCGAATGGTCCAGGGCCACTTTTAAAAGCCAAGGGTTACCTATAAGATTTATAACTATCTCTTTAGACTCGACCTAGGCTTAAAAGTGAAGAGAGTACATAGTATAAATAAAGTCTTACTATATTCAAGATACACTACAAAAGAACTCAAAATGGAACTAAAGACAAAAATTTTACACTTCACGAATACACTTTAAGACGCGCGCTTGCGCGCGCACCTCTGACCAAAGGTGATGAATGGCCGAATCAAATTAGACTCCCAGCATCCTTTGAAGCTTTTCAAGCTCTAAATTTAAGCTGTATGAGTCATCGCTCAACTGGCTTTTTCAACCACTCGCTAATTAGTGGATTCTTCAGACATCGTAATAAAAGCTTTCCTGGGGTTTAGATATTTAACATAAATGAAGTTAAATTTATAAAAAGGCATTTTTCTGAAACAAAAGGGGCCAGAGGTCCCAACACCTCCCTCCTAAGAAAAATGATTTCCATCACGCCATGGGTCAGAGCTTATCTTCTCTTCTTTCTTCTACCAATGCCTGTATTTCCACCGCTTGGCTCAGGATTCGTCGTCATCCCCACGTCTCTACCGTAGAACCACCATGGTCTAGATCGTATAGCATCCGCATTTGGTTTTGAAAATTGAAGTTCCCAAGATTCGTAGAATTCCATTGTGCACAGCACAATCCAAACCAACAATTTTCTCGATCTCACGAATTTACGCTTGAGAAGAGCAGAGAATCAATTTCTGACACATGTGATGATGCCAGCCATCAGGAAAAATTGGCTGCACTACCCTCTTGATTTTTATCTTTGGGAACAACCGGACATTACAATAAAAAAATAAATTGCCCCTTGGCATAATTTCAAATAATCTAAGGCCAAAAATGCAAAGGCCTGTGAAAACGATAAGGGTACTGGGAATGAAGTAAAATTTTGCGCGAACAATGAATCGCCTTTTTTTCTGGGTTCCCTCACCTGGGATAACTAACTGAAGAATATACGTTGATGCTAATTCAAGATGAAACTTAGATACATCTCCCACTGAATACAATTTTCCGGAAATAATTATCGATTCCCATGAACAATAACAGCTATGAATAGGGCTACTGGACTAAGGTTTGGGTGAAGTATAAGGTGACTGGGAGAGAATATCCCCCAAGGACTCCAGATCAGAAGGCAAGATCTCGGTAAAGGGATCACAACTTGTCCGCCAGTTGTGCATTGAGGAAAAGGGCTATCTTTTGCGACTTCCCGCAGGGGATCTTCCCCCAGGGATTCCTCCCCCTCATAAAGGAACAAACCTTCTTTTGAGTTGATCAGAACAATATCAGATTCCTTCCCAAATCTTTCCAATCCGACTCGACATTCCATATCTCCCAACTTTCCCCCAACCCGTTGTAGGTCATTCATCTCTATTTTGTAACCATCTTGTTTTATTCTCCATGGGTCTTTGAGCTCTTTTTCCCCCTTATTGTCTATGTTTTCAAGGCACAGCCCATCCAACACTTTATTTTTCTCCCTATTATTTATGTTTTCAAGGCACAGCCCGTCCAAAATTTTTTTTCTATTTACATACATCTTTATTCCAATCTGGACATGCCGTCAGCGTTCGCGTTATCTGTACCCGGTCTTGGTTTTATTTCGAACTCGTATTCTTGTAGGCACAGGGCCCACCGTGCCAATCTTTGGTTATCTGGTTACATTATATTTAGCCATTTTAATGGGTTGGGATCTGTCGCTATTGTAAATTTTCGTCCATATACTTAATAGTCGAGTTTTTTGACTGCGTCTGATTGATCCCAAGACAGTGGATCTTGTTTCAGAAATCGTGCTAGTAATTTAATGTCTGCTTTTGTAGCAATATTTCTTGATATAAATATGATTGGGTGTTCCCCATCTTCAAAATTTTCGAGGTAAAACATGCTACGCTAATCACTGGTGAAATCTTTGCATCACTGTCAGTTTGTAAGCACAAATGGTACCGGAGAAATCTGGATTTCTCAGTATCCTTTCGCTACAGGTAAGAGCATCTTACTCAGTCGCTAGTCGAACGCATTTTGTTCAATGTTCTTGACCATTTAACGTGCCGGTCTAAACGGCCCCGTATCCTTGTTAACTCCGATCAAAGGTTCGTAGCAATCGTTGCAAAATTTGGTATGAAGTTTTGATAATATCCTGCGCAACCCCGAGTGAAATTGACCGAACTATTATTACTATTGTGGTCGGATACTGCGGCGTTTCGTAACTTTTTGTGTTTTCCATTAATGGGGCTATTATACCGTTTTTTGTGTCCCAGGTATTCTGTCTGTGACTGGACGAATTTACATTTTTCTACATCCAAATGTTAGTCCTGCTCTCCTCAGCCTACTTAATACTTGTTCTGCATATGATCAGATGTTGGCATTGACACGAGTTTGAAAATACTATAATGTCATCCAAGTAGGCTAACTTGTATCGAGTGGTCAAATGGCCACTTTCTAAAATATAATCTACCCGCCTTTGGATATGTTGCTGGTGCCTCTCTTAGCTCTCAAATGGCATGTACCTAAACTGGTACAACCTGACAAGGAGTAATAAAGGCAGTATTTGTAGCTGTAATCTATCCTGGGTCCATTTGTTACTTGCCAATATCCCGTTCTCAAGTTCGTAAAATTGATATAACTTGTATGCTGTGCCAACTGGCTCTAGAATATTCATCCATATACTTGGTATTGGGTACGCGTCTGAGTTCGGAAATGTTATTCAGTTATTGCTGTAGAAATCCACGCAAAACCGAATGGAGCCATCCTTCTTCGGGACTAATACGACTGGCGCTGCATATTCTGAATTTGATGGTTCTATAACCCCTAAATCGAGCATTCGGTCTATTTCTTTTTTCATTTCTTTCCTTTTGGCTTCCGGTATTCTGTACGGGTATTGTTTTATTGGTTTGTTGTTTTTTACTGGTATTTTATGTACCACATTTTTGTTTTTCCGATTCGGTCTGTTAATACGTCTGCAAATTCCGTGAGTAATTTTTTTAATTGGTATTTCTGAGCTCGGCTCAGATGCGTTTCTGACGAAACTCTTTCAATGGCATTTATATGTGTTTCTGCCGGGTCTATTGTACCTAAAGGAGCACTTTCCTCGTCATTTTCTGAGGTCGAAATCATGAGGCAGCGCTTCTGCGGATCTTTGTGGGTCCACCCTTTCATTCTCCCTGTTAAATTTCCTGAATAAATTCACATGATAAATTTCTTCCCTTTTCCTTGCTCCATCTATTTCTATCATATAATTTACATTATCAAATTTCTTTTTCACCTTAAATAGTCATTTCCATCTTACATCCAATTTATTATTTCCGTCCGGTAACAATATGAGGACTTCATCGTCTTCCGCGAATTCACGCATTCGGGTGGATTTATCGTACCATATTTTCGTTTTTTCCTGCATATTCCCCCTGTGCTTGCTTGGCAATTCCATGGTATTCATGCAGTTTTTCTCGTAGTGATAGCAAGTGGGTTATTACTGTTTCTTCATTTTTCTCCTCATTCTCCCATGATTCCTTTAAAATGTCTAACGCCCCCCTCGGGTTTGTCCCATATAGTAATTCAAATGGCGAGAACCCTGTAGCTTGGTGTGGGGTTTCTCTGCATGCAAAAATGACATAAGGAAGCATTTTGTCCCATTGGTTTACATCATATCTTACAAAACGTCTCAACATACTAATTAGGGTTCCGTTAAATCCTTATGTCACTCCATTTGTCTGAGTATGGCATGGAGTACGGTAGTTTACACTTATTTAACGCCGAGAATTTCGTATGATTTTCGGATGTATGTCGATATAAAATTAGTTCCATTATCTGTTAAAATTTCCTTCAGGATCCCGTGACGTGAGAAATATTTCGCTAATTCTTCTACGATTTTTGGTGATTTAACTGTTCGCATTGGGATAGCTTCTGGGTATCTCGTAGCCAAATCATTAATAACTAGAATGAATATGTTTCCCGCGCTAGATATCAGAAGTGGACCTACAATGTCCATTGAAATTCTCTCAAATGGTTTGCCAAAAATGAGCATTTTTTTCATTGGAACTTGTTCATTTGGTTTTTTGTATGCGACTAATTGACAATCTTTGCATCTTTTACAAAAGTTGATAATATCCCTTCTTAATCCTTTCCACCAAAAACGCTGCAAGACTCTTTCTCTTGTTCTTTGGGATCCCATGTGTCCCCCCGTTAGGCTTAAGCGAGCAAACTTTATTACCACTTTTCTTAGTTCATGTGGTACCAAAAGTTGAAATTTTCTAGGGTTTTTCCCAATCTCC
>NC_142812.1:55899886-55965476 GCF_049724085.1 Artemia sp. Qi Xiang Cuo
TTTGATTACGCTATCAAGTTCTCGGAAATTCACTTCCCCTTCGATTCCTAGATCAATAACACTGTTCCCGTTAGAATTCAATGCGCATGTGCAACCTTCGTTCCGGAGTTATTACACACAGAAACATCAAATAAATCGATCTTGAAAAAGAGGTCATTGACCCCATTACATAATCTTTCTCCCTAGGGAGGCTATGCCCTTATTTTGGGTGCAAAAAAAGTTGTAGGTGGCAGCAGGGGTGCGTGACACGAGTCGGACCCCCATCTCTACTAGGGAGGCCAAAATGACAAAAAAGTGCAAGATGTCAGGTTATATATGAATTATAGGCTATATATCATATGTGTCATATATGAATTGATCTAGTGAATGAAAAATAAATGTTCAACATTAACATTAGTTTTAATCTCCATGTTTTTTTTAAGTTTATTCTCTTGATGGTTGATGAAATTATGTAGACTGATGTTAATAGACATTGGCCATTATCTGGGTAGGGGAGCCTGATACCCCTGAAAGAACATTTTTATACATTGTAAAAGAAGTCAAGGGGGACGGGAAATAAAAATTATTCTCTAACCTTCCTTCCTCTTAACTTAACCAGAATGTGGGTGCTGTGGGGCCATAGCTCCCCTCTTGCTACAGAGAAACGTTTCTCATGTACCATAAAAGATCACTTTCATATACTTGCCGACGCAAAACGTGAAGAGGTGGTAGGGATATCATAGGCGTCGTAATTGGAGTTTCTCTGAATTAGAGAGGCAAGTATAGCTGCAAAATAGTTTTTATTGATGTTTAAAATGAAAATATGGGTTTTATGTTTATGTTCTTCTGAATACAATTGTCAACCGTTGCAAACATAAGGGGTGGCTTGTGCTAGAAGTAGTCAAAACTCTTCTTTGAGATGTTTTGTACACAGTAAGTGATTCACAGTAAGTGTACACAGTAAGTGATTCACAGTAAGTGTACACAGTAAGTGATTCACAGTAAGTGTACACAGTAAGTGATTCACAGTAAGTGTACACAGTAAGTGAATCACATTAAGTGATTCACAGTAAGTGTACACAGTAAGTGAATCACATTAAGTGATTCGGATTTTTATGGTAGTTCATTAAATATTTTTGGTGAGCCAATTTATTTGGTAAAAGTAACCATAACAAAATTTTCTCCGTTTTTTGAAAGAAGGAGAGAACCCTCACAAGCATAGAGGAGAGCATTCTGGCATCATAAAACTACACAAAATATATGAATTCACAACGCAAAATGCTACAAAATCCATCAGTTCACGTAACATCTTGTCGTCAGAAGATGCATATTTGGTGTATTGAGAGCATGGGCGGCCATAAGCTGAACTTTAGGGGGGGGCTTACCTGATCTAATCTTCAGTTCTAATGATGTATAATAGCAATCTCAACACAAAAACATATAAATTATATGGTAGCATCATTCAGCCAGAGGGGGCTTGAACCCCCTCTGCCCCTCATATGAGAGCCCATGATTGAGAGTCTGCACAAGTCATTTTTCCCTCCTAATAGAAGTTCTTCAGCAATAGTTTTGAATTTCGATAATTGATAATCCTTTTAGACAAAGATTTTACTCCTTTGGTGATAAACGAAACATTTTGCTTTGATCTTCTTGAAAAACCTTTTATTCTACTGCATAATTATTAAAGAAAGAATGGTACCCTAAGATATTTGCCACCCCTTGAAAGATACAACCCTCTTGATTAAAGGCTATATGAATAAATAAAGGCGACGTTAAATCTTTTAGTGAAAACACCTAATATGTCTCTTTTACTGTTTAGTTGCATTTTGAATTGGTTCTCCTCTGTGTAAATCAGTTTTTGTGCATAGCAAAGCCGTATCCAGGGGGGGGGGGGTAACCCGGTTTGAACCCCCCCCCTTCCCCCCGAAATTTTTGACCGAGTTGAAAATTAGTCTAAAAAATACATGTAAAGACAAAACCACGGGATGTTACACAAAGTCCACGGGAAAAAATTGGGTAAACCCCCCCCCCCCGAACAAAAATCCTGGATCCGCTCTTGGTGCATAGGAATAAAATAAATCTCATTGGACATTTCTTATGTAATAAATTTGTACAATATAATAAAGCCAATTCAATAAATTTTAAATGTAATATATTTAATATATGTATATAATAATTCATAATGATTGGATTTATTATAATATAACTGGATTTGACACACTTTTGCCTTTTGTCTCCTTCGTATTCATAGTGTGTCATTAGCTATTATTTAACTTCACCTTACTCTAAAATTCATAATAAAGCGACATTGAGGCTACTAATAAAGTGCAGATGCTCTTTGCCTAGTCTTGGGGCTATATGGCAATTTGACATTTATAGTAGAGTGCTGCTTGAACCATGTACGACCTCAAAAATATATTGTGATGTACGTATTGTGATAAGTATTGCACGTATTGTGTATGTATTATATACGTATTACGATATGTGATGTAAATATTGTGATAAGTATTGCACGTTTTAAGCATAGAGGAAAAAAACCTAGAATTGCTTTCAAGTACAAAGCAGTTCAAAAAATGTCTTTGCTCCAAGGATCCACCTTAGGTCTATTTATACTTGAAAACCTAATGTTAGAAAATGTTTCTTTTGGCTGTTCCAGAATTATTGATATTAAGGACTGTACCATATTTTCGTCAGTATTGTCAAGATGAACCACGAAAATAAATAAACAAAACTGGTTAGGTTAATTGGACTTTCTTAAAATTAGAAAGGACTTTCTTGTCTTTCTTAAAATTTTAACACCAACTATCTGTTTATTCCCGAACACTGAGGTCGGGGGGTCAAACTGGGGTCGCAATAGCAAATTACGTCCCTGAATCTAATTCCTGTTCGTTTTGGGTTTCGTTAGTTCATTCATAGTAATTTCTAACTTGTTTCAAATTATAAACCGACCTTATTTCTACTTGTTTGGGTTTTGGTATTATTCTTTCCTTTTCTTTAAAAAACTTCCTTGTGGGAAAGTTTTCTTAATTAATGAAAAATGGTAACAAAGCTGCAAAAACAAAAAAAAAGAAACATTTATGCAATTTTGCCCCGTATGTGTTTTTTCTTTTCTTCATGAATATTTTTTCTTCGCTGCAGAAGACCTGCAGCCTCTTAAGTTTGTCGGTTTTATCATGTTTTTACCTTATTTTTGCTGATAGTTCACCCATGTTTCTTTTTTCCAATATTGGTGCCCACTACTTCAAAAATTTATTTCACTGAATTTGAATTATCCTTAATTTCTAAGACGTATAAGGCTATGAAAATTTGGACTAGAGTCCTTAATTTTTCGGGAGTTCTGGACAGTTTTATCCTAATTATCAAATAATTATCTTCTTATTTTTGTACCCCATCTCTCTATGTACGTCTGGGTTCAAGCATAGGAGAATATTTTTCTTCATTCCTAGCATAGGCACCAGTGTATGACATTCAAAAACAATCAATTTTCTTCAGTTTTAGCATAACAAGTCTGGAATCAAATTCCCTAGAATATACTGTTTCAATACTTTCTTTTTTACAATAGAAAGTATTACTTAGAATATACCGTAAATAAAATTTTGATGACCAGGTTTTGGGCCACAGATGCCCAACTTTTGACATTCCAGTACAAAAAAGATAATTATTTGACAATTTGGATAGAACTGTCCAGAATTCCAAAAAAATTAAGGACTCCAGTCGAAATCTGCATAGCCTTTTGCATCTTAGACACGACGGATAATTCCAGTATAGTTAAATAACTTTTGGGAATTAGTGGGGACCAATTTTGAAAAAAAGGAAACATAGTTGAAAAATCAGCAAAAATAAACTAAAAACTTGATCAAATCGAGCAGCTTAAGAAGCTGCAGGTCTCCTTTGAAGGTGCAGTTGTGTCCGGGAATAATTAACGAATTAAAAATCAATGATATTCCATTTTACAGTTCTTGCTACTTTAAGAAAAATCTATCTATTGGTATATTTGTGTCACATTGATAAGCCACAGCCCATAAAACAAAATATATCTGGAAGCCAAAACGTGCAAAACTTTCATCATTCGTTGAAATTCAAAGATCAAGGCTGAAAACAAGAATGATTGACCAAAAATTTGTATTTCTGCAAAAAAAAAGAAAAAAAACATTGGACACTACCTATTTGTACTTTCTAAATAGACAAAAAGGATCAATCTTAAACTAATACTTTATTTAAATAGACCTTTCATAAATTATGTTTTTTTTTTTAATAAGTTGATCCTTAACATTGATGAAGTCCAAGGCTAGCAGGGGGAACGCAGGCAACAGAAATTTTAGAAGTAATATGGGCAGTTGTTGAATACGATGTTGATACCAATGTTGTCTCAACCGTGTCCACAAATGTCAAGTTTGCTAATTTTCTGGCCCTTTTCTTTGCCTGTTTTTCAATATCTTCTAGATCTGCCAAAGATGACTGAATTTCTCCTTTTTCTCCTTTAGTAAAATCGGGCCTGGTAAAAAAAACCGTATTTATTAAAAGGTGACACACCTATCTGAAAGTAGAAAACTGACAGCTTAAACATACAGATATCATAGAATACTGATAAGAAGCTGCGAAAAATTAGAACCAATCATGTGATGTTAACCTTATTTACTGGCTCCTCGGGGATCCTTAAGTGTTTATTACAATATATTATTGCACCGCATGAAATATCGCCCAAACCCGCCTAAATTCATGCTTTGTGATCCAAATGACTGGCGAGCTTACTTTACGAGTGAATTTAGTGCCCCGAATCCCGATGTAGCTAGATCGTATACCGAACAACTTGAATCTGTGCTATCAAACTCGAGTTTCCGGGACTTTACCGTATCTGTTTCGGATATAACTGCAAATACCTATAGGTTGAAAAAAAATCACGTGGAGTTGACGGTTTGTGTGCACTTCTCCTTGTGAATGGTACTCTCTTTTTTATGAAATGTTAAGATTATTGTACCAGATAATATTCGTAGTCAGATGTTTTCTGTACAGGACAACTTACCTCCGTCCTGAAAAAAGGGAAGCCAGCTAACATATGCTTCTCGTATCGCCCAATTACTGTGTCGCCAGTTTTATGCAAGCTTCTAGAAATGCTTATATTGTCAAATGCTAGACACTGTTGCCAAATGCCAATCCACCAGTTTGGTTTTACGGTGGGGCTCGGTTGCGCTGATGCTCTGTTCACCCTTACTGCTACTTTGTTTTATTCTGAGGCAACGGGTGATCCACTAGATATTGGTTCTTTTGATGGGAGCCGGGCTTTTGACTCGTCGGTGCACGCGCAGATTCTTCTATAAGCGTATATACAAGGTCTAAATTTGTGCATTGTCAGAGTATTATATTATATGTACAATAACCTTAGAGCACAAATCAAATACCCTCAAATCCGGTCGAATCCGCTGTTGTATCGGTCCGTAAAGGTGTCAGGCAAGGTTCAATTGTGTCTCCGAGTTTGTACAACAATAGTGTTCTGCCGGCGCAAGCCTAAGTAGCTACTTCTTGTGTTTCAAAAGGGATAGATGTTTCATTGATGACGTATGCTGACGACTTGCTTAATTTGAACAGGTCCGCTGATCGACTATCGAAGAATTTTGATGTGCTGAATAGGGAATACAATAACGTAGGTTTGTCGTTTAATGTGTCAAAATCTGCCATCTTGTTTTTCAATGCGGAACAGTACGAAAAAGAAATCCATTTGGGTGATTCAGCTGTGAAACCATCTGAGAATATTACTTACTTTGGTTTACCAATCGTTCGAAGCCTCCACTCCACCGGGACGCTGCTTATACGCCACGTATAAGTGAAAATCCGGATCGTGTACGGGTCAATTATTGGTAACAGACATCGGTTCTGCCGTAAATATCTTGCCTCACTGTATAATGCCATTGCCCTTCCCCATGTACTATATATAACACCTCTTTGGAAATACCTGTCGTCTGCCCAGTGTGCAAAAGTAAGATTTTGTTTTTCCGATTCGCAAAGGTCCTTCTGAGACTTCCACCATGGACGAGTAACTCCTATATCATGCGTAATTATGGTGTATCAGATCCAACAGTCTGTGTTAACCGGGTCGCCGAGAATTTTTTGGAAACGCTAAGGGAAGAGCGAACCCGTTGCTAGCCATCCTGTGCCAGTAGGTTTGCTAATGTACATCAAATATGCTTGGCGATGTTCCCTAGTTTTTTTTCTTTTTTCTTTGTTGTACTCCGTTTTAATTCCATATGAATTTTCGGGCAATAAATTTGCTTACTTACTTACTTATTACCATGGTCTGATGCTTGTCTTGCGGCACCTGTCCAACTTTTGCACTACCTCCCGTGAAAGCTAAAAATTGACAAAAATGACTGTCTTGAACATATGGGCTCCACGACGGTAGAAAAATAAATAAAATAATACAATAGAGTTGAATTTTAGGACTAATAACCCCGAGAGACACACCTCTATCATTGATTCCAATCATGAGCTCTGAATTCCAATAAGACTGACCAACAGGTCAACTCTGGAGTTTTAGGACCATATACAACATAATATGCCAAAATGTCTGCCACGACATTTTGGTCTGTGTCTGCCAAAATATGCAGCAAAATATCCTGAAACTGTAAGAGAACGTAAGGGAAGTGACCAAAAGAGCAGCCTTTGGTGGTTTATATTTTACTAAAGCAATTTGCTTGGGAAGAGGAGGAGCGTGCGTAGCTGTGTTGGCCTTAAGCGGCTTGGTGCTTTGCTGAGTTATTAGCAGTTAATTATAACTTGCTTGGCAAAAGAAAATTGTCCATGCAACGCATTTTATAAAAAGACCTTTTAAAATTAATAGAATCTGGGAATTCAAAAATAGTATGCAAATAGACACGAGAACGGGAATGCAGCCAGACAGCATAATAGTAAATTGTATTGGCCCGTAAATCATAGGCAGTGCAATAGCGCTGCCTAAGTAAAGAACGATGTTGGCACAATGTATTATTTTTTTTCCATACCAGGGCACTTCGTATCGAAGTACTTGTCATCGAAACTTCGAAAAGGGCTCATTCGATTGGAGATTGGAATGATCATTGCCCTTTTCAATAGTCAAAAGTGATTGGAAGGTAACTAACACCCCTTCAACGCCCACCATTTCCCCAAACACATCCAATCAAAATTTTGAGATAGCCATTTTCTTCAGCGTAGTTGAAATTTCTGGGAATTAGGTCTTTGAGGATGACAACCCCCCTCTACAGGCCTCAGGGAAAGGGTTGTAAGTTATGCCCTGGGGGCATATAAGGTTTTTATAGATAACGATATTGTAGAAACTTCAAAAAGGGCTCATTCGACCGGAAATTAGAAGGGGTTGGGCCCTTTTTAATAGTTGAAAGTGATTGAACGACAACTAACACCCCTCTCACACCCACCATTTCCCCAAACGCATCCAATCAAAATTTTGAGATAGCCATTTTGTTCGGCATAGTTAAAAAGTCCGGAAATTATGTTTTTGAGGATGACAATCCCCCCACACCCCTCAGGGCAAGGGTTGTGAGTTATGCCCTGGGGGCATATAAGGTTTTTTTTTTATATAAAAGTGTTGTCGTACAAACCTCAAAAATGGCTCATTCGATTGGAAATTACAAGGGCTAGTACCCATATTAATAGTCGAAAGTGATTGGAGGGCAAGTAACTCCCCTCTAACACCCACCATTTCCCCAAACACATTCAATCAAAATTTCGAGATAGCCATTCTGTTCAACATAGTTGAATTGTCCTGAAATTATGTCTTTGAGGATGATAGTCCCCCCCAAAGCCCTCAGGACAAGGTTTTTAAGTTATGCCCTGACGGCATGTAAGGTTTTTATAGAAAGCTTTGTCGTAGAAACTTCAAAAAGGGCTCGTTCGATTGGAAATTTAAAGGGCTAATGCTCTTTTTAATAGTCGGAAGTGATTGGAGGGCAACTACCCCCCCCCCCCCTCACTCCCAGCCTTTCTCCAAACACATCCAATCAAAATTTTGAGATATGTATATAGAAGCTATGTAGAGCCAGTCTAAGTAGTTTGCGATCTGTATTGAAAGAAAATAGTGTCTGACCATGGATATTAAAATGACCTAACCTGACCTAACCTTCCTATAAGTTGAACCTGTTTCTCTGACTAATTCTAATGACAAATCACAAAATATGATGAAAATGTAATGCTTCAGAAACAAATTTGGGCCATATATTTGCACATTAGGGGGGATTAAAATATAGCGGGTCTGCATGCAAAATTTGTTAGGGACAATTATTCTGCATATTATGAAGTAAGAATTGTTTTCTAACTTCCTATTGTCCAAATACTTTACCCCACCCCCTAATGTGCAGATATATAACCCAAATTAAATTTTCCCATCCATTCTGTCACTTGTTTTGTTGGTCCCATGCTAAGCTGAAAGAAATGGCGCTATAACCGATAAGTACCAAAAAATAATTTGGATTGTCCTTACAATTCATTTCTGAGGACGTCAGGCGACTTCGCTTCCACAGTGGGTACAATTTCAATTTTCTTTACAGCGGTCGGTTCAATTTCAATTTTCTTCATTGCTTCTAACCCAGCCAAGTCAATTGGATTCTCAATGAGCCATCTTCTTTTCCTACAGTTTCCATTTGCTCTGAATGTTAGAGATGTGGCTGATGTCAATGTTGAAAATGTTGCATAGGTTCCGATTGTGCTGTAGCAATATCTGATACCAACTGTGTTGATAATGGAAGTTATTATACTGTAGCTAGTCACTGTTCGTGTATGACCAAAAATCAAAATTCTTTCTTGTGGCTCAATTTTTTCTTCTTCTGCTAGGGAAAAACTGACGAGGCAAAGACAAAACAAGATGTGCAATCCCCCTCCAGTCATTCTCTGAAAAAAGTTGTTATTTTTAAACTGCGCGGCGAAAGTTACTTTAAAAACGGAGCACATCCGTCTTACTATTTTTAACATTGCTTCTAAGAAAATGTAGCCAGAATCAGCAGTTTTAGGGATGGGACAACAAGTGTCGAATTCTTGTCATCTGTCTCATTTATTTGATTTTCTTCTTCTTTTTTTTGTAAAAAAACATAGCTTTTCTCACCTTTTCTGTCGGTTCCCTATATTTATAATGTTATTTTGCTTAATGATAAATACTATACATGCAATATAATATGTAAAATATGCATATTATGTATATAATATGTGATACTGCAATGTAATATGTATAGGCAAGTTGGCAAGTATGCGGTAGGCAAGATCTTTTTCAGATTTAATAAGCATATTCATACCAGAGATGTTATTTAGTCTAATATGGTAATTTAATTCAAGATATAAGCAGGCAATAAGGATACAAAGTAGGGCTAAATAATAGTACAAGGAAACTCCTATTATTTGTTGTGTCCTATATAGGACACAAGCCAGATAGAGAAAAAGAAACATACTGTTTGATCATAAATGACACGCTTTTTCCAAATATAGAATTTTCAATGACATTTTAACTGAACCCTAGCCCCCCTCCACTGTCCCAAATGGAGCCAGACATGGCCCTAGTACTTCAGCTAGAGCTGGATTTTTTTGGCATTAAGATTGGATTTCTTTTTAATTTTTGAACTAACTTTTGAGCACAGAGGGAAGAAAACAAACCAAACCCAGAAAATCAGCAAATCAAACCAAACCCTAAAGGAAAACAAACCAAAACCAAGAAAACCAGCAAATCAAACCAAGCCCAAAAGGGAAAGAAGGAAAACAAACCAAATTTGAAAAATCAGCAAATCAAAACCCCCGTCAGAAAGATAGGTGATCTGAAAAAAAAGTCACTACATCAGATTCGTCATGTCAGATTGCCTTATTGTAGAGGTTTCAAGCTCCTATGTACAAAATTGTGGAATTTTGAATTTTTACCAATCCCTTTGGGTATGACAAGACCCCCATAAGTCCATGGGAGAGATTTTCCATGGAGAGAATTTTCCTGGGGGAAGAAACCTCTTGGAGGAATTTTGCCGGTTAATTTTACATGGGAAGGGGCGGGGGGAGAAGGGGATTTCCTGGCAAGAACTGAAAATCGTTCAGAAATTAAATATAAAAAATAATTTTTTCAACTGAATGGTGACAAATAAAGGAGCATGGTGACGTAAATTTTAAAGGTTCTAAATATATTTGTCATAGTAGGGCTAGTTTAAAAAGGTATTATGAAGCAGACATGCTGATTATTTGCACAATTTTGTGCAAAAAAAACAGTCAGAAATTAAATAAAAAAACAACAAGTTCTTTCAGCTGAAATTCAGGAGCAACAATAAAACTTTGTGTCGTGTATGAGGGAGGCTAATCCTTTCTCAACCCACACTCTTTAGGTGTAAGTTTGATTTTTGTCAATTCTTTAAGAAAGACTGTTCAAACACATGGCCCGTCAAATTTAAATAGGAAAAATAAGAATTATTAAATAACAAATATTTAAAAAAGAAAGCTGGCAGACCCAATCTGTCTAAGGACAGCTCTAGGTGATGCGACCTTGAGTGCGGATAAATGCGATGCCTGGCTTAGCTTTGAGATATAAAAAGAAGTCAATTAAAAAAAAAATGTGTATAATGTATCTTTTTGACCTTCTTGATATTATACGCTTTTCATATCTGCTAAAACCAGAGAAGTCAATGAAAAGCAGTTTAGTTCTGAAAGTATTATCATTAGAAACAAAAAAAGTTGTCACAAGACAACATAGTGGTCAATCTTTGTAGAAGAAAAAACATTTTTGCATTAAGTGTTCTATGTTAAAAAAAAGTTCAATAGTATAATGTTTGCAGCTTTGTAGAAGAAGTCTTTTTCCTAAAACAAGCCTTGTAAAATTTCACCCAGCAAGTGTAACTATAAAATTATACAATTATGCAACTTTTTTTCTTAACTTCAAAAATATAAATTCAACTATAACATATGAAAATATCAATTCCTGACATATGAATATGAATTCATAACATACGAAAATATCAATCCCTCTAACTTTAGAGTAAAACGAACAAAATATAAGGGGTGAATTTCTATTTATTTTTGGATTATTATTATCTTTTAATATTTACACAAAAATCCATTTTCTGAAAGAAGGGGGAAATAGGAAGAGAGGGCTAAAATAACTAAGAACAGTTGAATTGCATGAGAATCTTTTAAATGAAGGGAATTCAGATTTTGGAGAATTGGTAAACGGACGGCAACACCCCCCCCCTCCCCCCTTCCTTGTTAACGTTCATGCTCATCACCTAAGTCTCCTGGGAGACAAATTA
This sequence comes from Artemia sp. Qi Xiang Cuo, assembly GCF_049724085.1. Classification (NCBI taxonomy): domain Eukaryota; kingdom Metazoa; phylum Arthropoda; class Branchiopoda; order Anostraca; family Artemiidae; genus Artemia; species Artemia sp. Qi Xiang Cuo. The sequence continues at coordinate 55,911,118 of NC_142812.1, forward strand.
TATTATATCAGTAGCATTTAATTTAATTTTGAGAAACCTTGCTAAAAATCCCATGAAAAACAGTTGCGATTCAATGAGAAACAATCCAAGAAAATGAAGGAAACACAGTAATAATATCCGCCCCTCATCCCAAATATGAAGAAACATAATTATAATTTTTTTATTGATAGTCTTAACGAATCCAAAACTCAAAAATATAGAGAATTCCTTACAATCTTAGCTTAGAATCGCCAGCTTTACATTAAAAGTATTAACGCTATAAAAAAAAGACCAAATAGGACAGCTTACTAAATGCTACTATAATACCCTCCATCCCTCCCCGAAAAAGAAGCCAAAAATGTTGACTTACTTGTGAAGGTCTTAACGAATCCAAAGCTCAAAACGTATTGATATTCATTACAACCGTAGCCTAAAATCTGCAGCTTTATAACAGCAATATTTAAGCGAAACTAGTTTTTTCCATTTGAGTTTTTTGCGATATGTCCCCGGTTGAAATTTAGGTGAAATCTTGCTGGGTTTTTTAATAGACTTCAGGTGGTCTTCGTGCTTACCACTTCTGATTTACAGATTCACATCTTGCTTACTTTCATCGACGTTTATGTGTGGAATTACTGATTAACATGTAAGTAAGCTATTGCCATTCCTATAAAATTGCATTTAAGAAAATTTATAGTTACGGTTATAACAAGGACAAATAAGAACAAAGCAGTTGCATAATAAAGTACATACACATTTTTCAAAAAATTCATGAAATGTGTCCATTAACTGCTCTCGAAACCATAAACATTTGATTGGTTACCCAATCAAACTCATTGAAAATATAATAGATAGACGATTAAAAAAGATAAAAGAACAAAATAAGGAGCTTGTCCCCCTTGATTCAGTTACACCGGCAATTGGGAAAAAAACTTTCATCGTTTTACCATACATCCTGAAACTTGGCAATAAACTTGAAAAATTAAAAAACAACATAATCTCTCTGTTTCTTTCAAAACCGAACAAAAAGCTGAACACTTTTTCAACTCAGGAAAGGATAAAACTGACCCTGTACTGGATAGTGGTGTCTACAGAATCCCGTGTTCATATGGGAAATTTTACATTGGTAGGACCCATCAACAACTAGGTGAACATTGGCATAAGCACAAAATATAAATGGATAAATCCCTGAGATTAAAAAATAACAATTAAAACCATTATTTTTTTTCGCCATTATTTTATTCTTTTACTCTAACACATCTAGTTCTGAGTTACAGATACCCTTTCTTCTCTACTTCTCAGGGCGTACCACAAATTATTAAAGAGGTAATTAAGATAAAAAATATATGATAAAAAATTTAGCCATAATTATAGATACTTAAGGTATTTCATTAAGTTCAATTTACAACAATTTAATCTTGAAGGACTCAATCAATATTTTCACCCGGTATAACTTAAAAGAACCTATTTGCATTTCTAATGAAAACCGAAATTGTAGACCAGCTAAAACTATTGCAAGGCAAAAGATTCTTGCCCAATCATCTTGGTAAATTCTTTTTAATTGATTCCTGCCTGGTTTTTATTCAGTGTCTGTTCTGTCTTTGTAAAGTAAACTTCGAAAGGTTAGATTTTCATTTTTTTTTTCTTTGTCTTCTTTTTTGTTTAGCACTGAGAAAGACTTGGCGGAGGTCCTTGTCGAAATATTTGCTTATATTTTGTCTTCTTCATGGTTCGCCACTGGCTGACAAAATCCTCGTTTTTTCACCCTTTTCTATTTTATTTTTCATTTTGTTAGTTTCTTTCCTCTCTGAGTTTAATTTAAACAACACAATGTATCTCAAATTTTGTGATCAGTTACAATTTACCTCATTGAATATTCTCTTTTTATAACAGTTCGCCGATCTAAATATTTTTGCTGGCCATTATGGGCATTTACCATTACGCCGTGGTCCATGTATTAAAATTGTGTCCCCATGCTAGATTTTGACCCCCCCCCCCCCCGCCTCTCATAAGCATTATTTGAAATAATTCATTGAGCGTATAATTTCTTGTTCCGTTTACTTATTTTGCTTATAAAGCAATATAGATAATATTATAATAATGATATTAAATGAACATTGTAAAGAATTTTGTTGCACCGAATATATACATAAATGTATATATATAAAGATATAAATACATATATATATATATATATATATATATATATATATATATATATATATATATATATATATATATATATATATATATATATATATATATACATATATAAATTTATTGCCCATCATAAATGTAAAATACAACACTGATGGAGTATAAAGAAAGAAAATGGAAAGAAACAAATAAATTCTGACAAATACAAACAGAACCAAAACAAAGAAGAACAGACAAGAAGGAAAAAAAAATTACAAATAAGGGCAATTATATGTAAAAACAAACATTATCAACGACGGACAATTTCAGAGATGCTTTTACCAATAACCTACCTCCGATATCTCTCATTTCTTTTCTGCACCGCTGACGCTGGACTAGCAATTCCATACCACAAGGATTGGGGGCTGTTGTTAGCCCAGAGAGGCAGCCGTAGAAAATATTTCGCAATCTTGTAGAAACACTTCCATACATCCTCAATATCTGAAGTAGTAAGAAGAGACCAAAATGGTGCAAGGGCAAGTAGATGCGGAACAGAAAATGCATTATAAATGCTAGCTCAGATACGGCGGTTAAATTTAAACTTTAACGCAACTAGTAAACCATACGCATTCCTAGCTTTTCTGGCTAAAAAATCTTTAAAAAGTTAACGCGGGGCGCGAAGATTTAACCCAATTGGTACACCAAGATACGTCAGTGTATCTTGTGGTTTAATAACATGTTGACCTAACTGAATATTTGTCGGGCAGTCTGAACGGCGATTGAACACCAGGAACTCAGTCTTACTCTCATTAAATCGAAGACAAATACGTTTATACTCCCTATCGAGAATTCCAAGATTTTCCTCAATTCCAAAGGCTGTTCTACTAATATCAAGGATGTCATCAGCATAATTAGCTAGCGAAACATCAATACCATTAAATATACATGTGATTAGAACCACATATATATTTACATGCATAATATATATATATATATATATATATATATATATATATATATATATATATATATATATATATATATATATATATATATATATATATATATATATATATATATATATATATATATATATATATATATATATATATATATATATATATATATATATATATATATATATATATATATATATATATATATATATATATATATATATATATATATATATATAAATATATATATATATATATATATATATATATATATATATATATATATATGCCTTATTGTTACTGCTACCTCTAAAAACTACAATAAAAAAATGCTCTCCCGCAGAGAGGATGTCCTCCCGCTACAGGAAGTCCCTGCTTACGGTGGCCACTTTACACCATTAAAAAACAAACATTCTTTAAATTCCAATTCTGCGAAGAGGCCACTAAAAAAAAAGAAAAAAAAAATCAATTATTCATCTCCCACCCAAAAAACCTTACAAAAAAAGAAAAAGAAAAAACAAAGTTTGTTTAGTCCTACGGATTAGGAATAGCAGAATTTGTTTAATTTTAGAAAGGATGAAACAACCTACACTTAATAAAATTCTGATGCAATTAAACTATTGAATTCAATATGTATAAAAATCGTGGATCGAAGAAGTTCAAGGTCTTTAAATTTAAAAATATGAAATTTCGCAATAAATAACTGCAACAATATAAATATCGACTCTTGCCAATAGAAAATGAAAAATAAGATCCGGAAAATAATACATGTACTAAAGACATCAAATTTATGACCTCATTTTAAATATATAAAGCCGTCGTAGCTGAGTGCTTGGCAAACCAAAATTGCAAACCCATGTCCTTCAATGCTTGGATTCGAATACTGGAGTTGTCGATTATTTGGTTTGGGGCGGGTGTCAGTGGCGTGACAGTGCAAGTTCAATCCAGCTCTAAATAGGTACCTGGAGAAATCAGAGGAAGCTAAACGGGAAGGGTGTTTGAAAGAACACGATGTCTCCCTATTGAACATGAGCCCCCAGCTCCCTATTGTACTTCTTGGCTGATGGATCTTGAAACGAATATCAGCACTGCCAGCTAGGAGCATTAAACTCTAGTACCATTTACGTTTTGTAAATTTCACACATTTTAAAATTGTATGTTGAAATTTTTTAGCATAAAGACATTTGCTTAATTTTAGGGGTAAAAAGGAAGAACATTCACAAAAGATGGTGCAATGGTGGGTCCAGGGGGGCCCCTCTTTCAGGCACCCTCCTTTCCCGTTTTTCATTCTCTTTTTAGAATTAATTTGTCAATTTGATCAATTATTGGCACCTTTGTCGCATTCCCCCTTCCCAAGATTTTCTCATTGGCACCCTTGTCACATTGCCCCCCCCCCTGAAGATTTTGTTCTAGATCTGCCCCTGAGATGGCACAGCCTTGATAAACGTTATACCATCTAATTCACAGTGACTGAGAGTCTAAGACTGATATTACATCTGTTCTATTTAAAGAAATTAAAAATTTAGTTTTTTTTTAAAAGCACGCTCACATATACGTTTTTTTACTTTTTCTCCATGGCTGATTTAATGGGATTGGTGGTTGAAGAATATTGAGAATCATAGATTTTAAGGGCGATGTTTTTGCTCGAATATATGCTAGAGTCAACTTACAACTGCAACTATTAGAAATAACTTATTTGTATTTTCGTAGTATTTTAGCTTTAAGCAATCATTTCAGTGGAAATTAATAGACACATTGCAAAAACACAAGCAAAAACTCTTGCTAATTGATCCTTAATATTGAAATGTTTATTAACACATCTGGTTTACTCTATGGTTAAAATTGGCTTGTCAATTACAGATGTTATAGGTCTATAAACACACGTCTTCATTTTGTTAAAAATGACCTAATAAAAAAAGCCTTTTATTTTGTGTCCTGAAATTTATTTACAGCTTTACTTTACGGGAGGGAGCGAAGGACTGGATGTTCGTATACAACAGATTACATGAGTCTTGCTGGCTGCAGACTGAACACAAATACCATACAAAGATCATTTATATATTTTTCTGTATGATTCACCCATTTCGTCCCTAATTTCCTTTATTAAATGGTTACGATAGGTTCTTGATCTCATCATTATGTTAGACTTCATATACTTTTTTAGGTTCGTACTCCCATTGTCAATATTTTTTTTCGGCTCCATTGTCGCCACTGATGTTTCAACTGATGTTGGTCCAACCTCCTCCTATGATGGGCGTATTTTGTTCATAGCTAAAACAACAAGCACTTTTACAAGCTATGACCTGTATACAACAACAATTAATTTTGCTTCGGTAAATTACTGCTATAGCACATTGCATTACTTTGGAACAACAGGTGTTCCACTGGTAAGCACAGTCACTTTAGGTACTATTAACTTGGCTGCAACTACGCCGTGTAGAAGAAGAAGATGGGCTATGGAAAGTCCAATTAAGTTAAATATGGTTTTGGGAAAGCAGGAAGTTTTCCTTCAGCAACACCTGAGCTTAAGTAAGTGTTCAAGTTATTATTTTCAGAAGGATTAATAGTGCCATTAAGTACTAGATCGTTTGCCGCTAATCTTGACAACTAGATAATTTGCATATGTAAGAGGAAAGTGGTATTAAACAATAAAGAAAGAATTAGGTTTGTTGTATTCAGAATTAAACGTAATTAAACTCTTTTAAGGATAAAAGATTGAAAGATGCATGAACACATTTTTAATTTTTAAAGTGCGAGCCATAATACAATACGGAGATTATGAATCTCCAGATTATGAATGTGATTTTTGAAAAAGGAGAAATAACTAGCGAAATTTATGGAAACCTTAATTAAATCCCTTCATAAGATGGGTGATAATAGTGAGTGCAGCAATTATAGAGGCATTGCTTTGGTTTCTGTAGAGAATAAATTACTTATTATAACGATAATTTTTATACTTTTAGATGCTGTAGGTAAATCTTCAAGAGAAGAACAGTGTTGTTTTATGGAGGGGGAAAATGTAGCCTATGGACCAAATTTTCACTCTTAGATTAATATTTGGAAAGTGCCAGAAACATCAGACCCATTTAGTCTTCAGTTTTATATATTTTCAGTTGATTCTGTCCACAGTTGATTCAACCGATAGAAGATTAGTTTTTTTGAGGGGCGTAGTCCTAAAGAAAACGGGAAAGGCTATGGGAGAAGGGTGAAACTAAACCCTACACAGGAGCCATAGAGCCGAAGTAACCCCATTTCCTGTTTGCGACAGTTTTATGGACCGCAACCTTGGTTACTGATGCTTCAGTAACCTTGGTTACTGAATCAGTAACCTTGATCAGTAACCTTGGTTACTTGGATGCTTCAGTAGGTTGTCTTAAAACCCTATTTGTAAACACAATAGTAGGATCTTCACAAGCCTTATGATATGGTCCTTTGCAATTGATTTATAGATCGCAAATGAAGTTGAATCTATGCAGATCTGATTTGACTCGGGGAGTAGATTGCATTAATAGGAATAATCTAATCTGTTTTACAAGATTTTATAAGTATTTTTTTTTAGGAATTTTTTATTGTTAGGGGTAGCCTAATGTTCCATAAAGGGGAAGTATTTGCAGGTCTTATTTGCAAAAACTGTCGGAAATTAAACTTAAAAGGCGATTTTTTCAATTGAAAGTAAGTTGCAACATTAAAACTTAAAATGGAAAGAAACTATACTATACATCAGAGGGGTTAACGCATCTTCCTACGTGTCGTAAGTTGCAATAAAGTTTTTTAGGGCTACTTAAAAATCCTCATTTCAATTCACTAGCCTTTTTTTTTATCCTTTGTTTTGCAAGGGGAGGGGGAGGGCTCAAACGTTATTTTAAGATATTTGACAATTAAAATTTGACTGTTCAGGAAGAATCTTTTATTGGTAGAAGGAGCAATTCACGAAGGAATCAGTCTCATCGAGCCTGGTGGGCAGAAACTATACTTCCTTTTATTTTGGGATAGAGCTTCGTTGAGTTGTCTACCTCTCTTATGTGTCGGAGAGAATGCGCCAGACAGTAAGGGATGTGCAACGTTTCTTTTTTAACTGCAACAATTTCATGGGTTTTATCCAGTAGGGAGATACCTGCGATACAGGATCCTCCCATTTAGAAGGGAAAAGTCAAACAAGAAAGAGAAATTTCGCATGTATCACTTATTTCGAGACTTAAAGTCAATTCTGTGCAACTATATCAGCATATCGGCAAGATCGACACTACCCATAAAGCAATTGTATTCCTTCACAGAGTGTGGTCTCTTCATTTCTATAGGCTCTTTTTGCCTGCCATCCCACCTCCCACAAGTATCTTCAGGATCTAGTATCTTCATATCAAGTGAATTGGCTTATTATCCTACCACTTCACTAATACAACTTCAACCGCGTTTCCACCCACCAGTTATGCTGAACTCTTTTATTTGCAATTTAGTTCCAAAGCACAGTCTTTTCACCTGTTTACCCTAACTGTAGCCAGTGTAAGTAAACCCTGGTCATTTATGGTCTGGGCCAGGTCTAGTGGCGAAAACTAATTGTCGTAAAAGAGCTTGTAAGTTCATGTAGTTTGGGATTCTCCTCACAAGTCGAAGGACAAAATCAGCACCAACCCCCCAAATCGCTTGCTTAAAGTGATACCTTGACAGTGTACGCTCCAAAATCATACACAAATCCGCTTATTCCCGCTCTAAAGATGAACCTATATCCCCACTTATGTTTTTTTTGGATTGTACTATGCTTCAGCGATATGTACGGCTTCGTCAGAACTTTTTGCTCAACAATGAACGAGTGTTCTTCCAGGTGCATTTTCATGAAGTTGGCTTGAACCTTCTCATTAAGGAATTAATTTTATGAATCTTGTCGTAATGACGGTCTCCAGGAGGTTTCTGCGATACATTCTCATTGAAGTGCGAATACTTCATTACCAGTTCCAAACTGTCATGTGACATAGCATCTGCTATCACGGAGTAACAAGTTTCGTTGAACCAGTAGCTGCGACAGTAGAAGGGGGGGTACCAGCCCCACGCGACACCCCTGCTGCCACCTACAACTTTTTTTAACACCAAATATGGGCATAGCCTCCCACGCGAACCACGTGGTTTATGGTTTTTGTCAGTGAGAATTTGAAAAACAGGAATTTTGTCACATTTATGTCTGTTTTCATGGATGGTTATGTGTGTTGGTCGATTTATTTGATGTTTTTCATGGATGGATATGGATGATTTATGGTTTTTGTCAGTGAGAATGAAAAAACAGTGTTTTTCTCACTTGAAAAACAGGAATTTTGTCACATTTATGTCTGTTTTCATGGATGGTTATGTGTGTTGGTCGATTTATTTGATGTTTTTCATTGTTGTCAACAGCAATTCATGTCTGTTTTATGGTTTTTGTCAGTGAGAATTTGAATAACAGGAACTTTCTCACATTTATGTCTGTTTTTAGGGTTTTTGTCAGTGAGAATGGAAAAACAGGAATTTTGTCACTTGAAAAAACATGAATTTTCTCACATTCATGGATGTTTTCTTGGATGGTTATGTGTGTTGGTCAATTTATTTGATGTTTTTCATGGATGTCAACAGCAATTCATGTCTGTCTTATGGTTCGTTGTCAGTGAGAATGAAAAAACAAAAACTTTCTCACATTTATGTCTGTTTTCTTGGATGGTTATGTGTGTTGGTCAATTTATTTGATGTTTTTCATGGATGTCAACAGCAGTTCATATCTGTTTTTATGGTTTTTGTCAGTGAGAATGGAAAAACAGGAACTTTCTCACTTTAATGGATTATTGAGTCTAATGGGAGCAGGTCAATGACACTTCCTTCATGTTGTTGCTCTCAGCAAATGTTATGAGTTTCCAGAAATTTGGAACACCTGTGCTGTCGACCTCAATTCCCCATATCTTGAATCAATAATTCCACTTAGAAACAACAAATTAATTCCCCTTTCTTGACAGATCAATCAACCAATGACATCATCTGTCCGACTTTAAAAATTTTCACCTAGAAACGATTCTCCAGGAATAGATCCAAGTCATTAATGTCTTTGCCTCGGAAACAACTCTTTTGGTCGAACTCCAAAAGATATTAATAACCAAACTCCATGGAAACAATTCTCAAATAAACATCTTAGCGATGAATTGTTTTAGCGCGGGAATCAGGGTTCTTATTAATTTGAAATGCCTCAGCGCAGAGATGCCAAAAACAAAAGGAACACGCTGAATTTACGTTTAGGGATTATTTGGGCGAAACTACTTTAGACAGGTTATGGAATTATTTCGGTGATACAGTTACAGACATTTTAAAAGATGATTTTAAAGATGAGTTTAGAAGAGGATTTGAGGGTGAAACTCTGTGGTCGTTATAATGCACAAGTTCCATTTGAACAGTGTTGTGAGGTCCCCTACCACAACCCCAAAGGGTTCCGATCCCCCTACCCCAACCCCGAAGGAAGCCCCGGTCTTCAAAGGTTCTCCGGATTCCCAAAGGGCCCCCCGGCGCCCCAAAGGCTCCTGAGCCACCATTTTAATACTTTTTTAAGACTTTATTATATCTTTTCAGAACAAATTATTATTTTAGGGAATTATTTTGGCGAAACAGTTAGAGACATTTTAAAAGATGATTTAAAAGATGAGTTTAGAAGAGGATTTGAGGGTGAAACTCTGTGGTCGTTATAATACACAAGTTCCATTTGAACAGTGTTGTGAGGTCCCCTACCACAACCCCCAAGGGTTCTGATGCCCCCACCCCCACCCCCAGGGAACCCACCGGTCCTCAAAGGTACTCCGGATTCCCAAAGGGCCCCCGGTACCCCAAAGGCTCCTGAGCCACCATTTTAATACTTTCTTAAGGCTTTATTATATCTTTTCAGAACAAATTATTATTTTAGGGAATTATTTTGGCGAAACAGTTAGAGACATTTTAAAAGATGATTTTTGAAGAGATTTTAGAAGAGGATTTGAGGGTGAAACTCTGTGGTCGTTATAATACACAAGTTCCATTTGAACAGTGTCGTTAGGTCCTCTACCCCAGTCCCCAAAGGTCCTCCAGGCTCCCAAAGGACCACCCAGCCCTCAAGGGCCCTCCGGATTCCCACATACCCTCCCCGGGTCCCCAAAGAGCCCCATCCCCATTTTGTTAATACTTTTTTGTGCATTTGAGACACAGAAGGGTCCCCACATTTCAAAGGGCTTTATTATATTTTTTCAGAACAAGTTTTTTTCTTAATGTCCTTCATAAACCAATTTTAAAACTTGAAGTAGTTATCTTTTCCCCCACAACTTTACTATAAGGCTTTTTGAATTACCCAATATCATGCAATACTTTTCAAAGGCATTTCAGAACATGTTTTTTTCTTAAGGTCCTTCCTAAACCCATTTTACATGTTGAAGTACTTATTTCCCCACAACTTTACTTTAAGACTCTTTTGCACACCCAAACATCAAGCAATACTTTCCAATAGGCTTTATTATATCTTTTCAGTACAAGTTCTTTTCTTAATATCCTTCTTAAACCAATTTTACAAATTCTAAATTTTTCCTTAGTAGAAGAAAAAGCTGTACCATAGTTACGAATATTTTCTCGGAAGATAAGCAGTTCTATTTCAATTTTAAATTTTATCAATGAAGTTATGAAAAGTTAAAGTTCTCTTCTGAATTTTCTCAATAAAAAAAAAATTAGTTATTAAACAATTCTATTTTTTCCAAATAATATAAAAAATTTTCATTTCGGATAAAATTTTTCTCAGAGATGTAAAAATATTATATAATGTTCCTAATGTGTTACGAAAGATTGAAAAGTTCAAGTTCTCTTCTGAAGTTTAGCAAAGAACAAACTCCAATTGTAATTTCTCAAGAGAATATAAAAATCTTCCACTTCGGTTTTAAGTTCACCAAAGACATAAAGAAATTTAGAGTTCTATTCTAAATTTTTCCGTAGTAGATAGAAAAAGCTAAAGCATACTTGTGAATATTTTCCCAGAAGATAAAAAGTTCTACTTCAATTTTTAATATTCTCAACGAAGTGAAGAAAAGTTCAAATTCTATTCTGAATTTTTTCAATGAAAAATAAATTAGTTATTGATCATTTCCATTTTTCCGAATAATTTAAATATTTTCCAAATTCAAAATGGGCATACACAAAAGATTAAACACACACACACAGACCCAAAAACTTACAAAAACAAAATCTTACACCCACAAAAACACTTACACACACACACAAAAACTTACACACACACACAAAAACTAACACACACAAAGAAACATACACACACACACAAAAACTTACACACACACAAAAAAAACTTACACAAAAAACTTAAAAGAAAAAAAAAACTTACACACACAAAAACTTACACACGCAAAAAAAAACTTGCAAACACACACACAAAAATTTACAAACAAAAAAACTAAAAAAGACAAAAAAACTTAAAAAACCATAAAAATTACAAACACCAAAAAACTTGAACCAAAAAACAAAAACTTACACACACGCACACACACAAACAATCATAAACAAAAACAAAAACTTACACAAACACAAAAACTATTACACACACACACAAAAACTTAAAAACATACAAAAACTTAAAACAACACACAAAAACTTACACACACACACACAAAAACTTACACACACACACACACAAAAACTTACACACACACACAAAAACTTTCACCACACAAAAACTTACACACACACACAAAAACTTACACACACACAAAAACTTCCAAACACACAAAACTTACACCACAAACTAGCAAACTTACACACACACAAAAACTTACACAAAAACATAAAACTTACACACACACACACACAACACACACACACACAAAAACTTAAAACAACACACAAACAACCACAAACACAAAAACTTACACACACACAAAAACTTACACACACACACAAAAACACACACACATACAAAATAACACACACAAAAAAAATTACACACACAAAACTTACACACACACACACACAAACACAAAAACTTACACACAAACACACACACACACACAAAAATTTACATACACACACAATTAGACAAATATTAATATATTTATGCACAGTTTCAAATAACTACGGCTCAGTATCTTAAAAGGCAAGGTATTTTTCTTGAGAGAACACAAAAAATCATTAAGTGGTATTAATGAAAATGATGATAATCAACTGAAAACTGTCAACGAGAACACCGATTAACCATCACCAAAGTGTCACAATGCCGTCAGTGTGTCAACATCCCTCGGAAAATAGGGGGTAAAGGTCAATTGCAAAGTTATTTAGCATACAGAAAATAATTGCTCATTGTTCCTTTAGTAGCCATGCAATTAGACTAAAAATTATGATATTTATGCACAGTTTCAACTAACTACGGCTAAGTATGTTAAAGGCGAGCCATTTTCTTGCGAGAACACAAAAATCAGAACACACACACACAACAACTTACAAACACACAAAAAATTACACACACAAAAAAACTTACACAAACAAAAAAACTTACACACACACAAAACATTACACACACATACAAATACTTACACAAAAGCAAATAATAACACCAACTCAAACAAAAACTAACACACACACACACAAACAAAACATACAAAAACAAAAACTAACACACATATGGAAACCAACACACACACACAAAATATACACACACACAAAAACTTACACACACACACACAATTAGACAAAAATTACGATATTTATGCACAGTTTCAACTAACTACGGCTAAGTATCTTAAAAGGCGAGGTATTTTTCTTGCGAGAACACATAAAATCATTAAGTGGTATTAATGAAAAAGATGATAATCAACCAAAAACCGTCAACGAGAACACCGATTAACCATCACCAAAATGTCACAATGCCGTCATTGTGTCAACATCCCTCTGAAAATAGGGGTTAAAGGTCAATTGCGAAGATATTTAGCCTAAGAAACTAGAATATGACATTACAACCCTTCACTAATAACTAGTGAAAACCAAGAACTCAAACGCACATGAACTACAGTTCGCTATTTACTATATTGCAATTACCGTTGCAACATGATAACTTAATAATAATTTCTAATTTTAACAATTCCTTGCATACATCCTTCAAACATAATAAACTCAGCCTTGGAGAGTTTTGAGATTGAACACTAAATTAAACAAATGAAAGAATTCACATTTTAGAGTTAAAAAGTGCGCACAGAAAAAAAGCAAATATAATAGGCGTTTAAAATCCCCCCCCGGGGGTCGCGGGGCCGAAGGCCGGCCGGCCGCGGGCAGGACCCCCCCCCCGGGGGTCGCGGGGCCGAAGTCCGGCCGGCTGTGGGGGAGACCCCCCCCAGAGCTAACTTTTTGAGTTTTTTTCCCTAAAAATTCTTTTTTTTTGCCAAGCCTTAACCTCCCTAATTGAAAGATAAGAATTATAATAAAGGAACATGGTTCATCATATTTTATATATTTTTCGATGGAAAACACACTGAAGAGACATATTATTGAACTTACACCAAATGCTGGAGGGCATAAATTTGAAAAGCCTTCCATTATTTTCCATCTTGTTATATATTTCAGTCTATGCTGAATTTTAAACCTTTCAAAACCCTGTAATATACTAACCTCACAGTTATTTATTTACGAGATCATGCAAACTGATTATTGTAGAACAATAATTACCTTTCTATATATCACTTACCACTCACTGGATTTGCCACTTATCACTCACGGAGAAAGGATTCAAAACAATACTTCTTACATCACATAGTCTATTTGCATCAAACGAGAGATCTTCAATGCAGATTAATTAATTGTTACGCCCGATTTTGTTTTGGACATAGGAAAGCGTCGATGGGAGTTATAATTTCTGTAAGACTATCAAAGATTGATCAACTCTGTGATTCCACAGTTCTTGTGTAATCAGAAAGAAAAAAGAAGAAAAATTGATAAAAGATATTTTGAAATATGCCCCAAAATCAGAGCTATTACAACTTAAATGACGCGAGGGGAGGGGGGGGGGGAATCAGGTTTAAGAATATCCTGGATGTATCATTTTTATATTATCTAAGTACTCACAAAAGGAGTCATCATAGAAACTTTGAAAAGGGCTCATTTGATTGGTAATTAAAGTGGCTAGCACCAAATTCACAGCAGTAGGTGTGAAAACTATGGTTTTTAACTTTGATATGCAAGACTAGAAAGAAAAGTTCTTAGGTGTGGGGCTGCCCCCGCCTCAACCATCGCTCTCGAAATCCCCCCCCCCAACTCAACTTTTCTAGAAAGAAAAGTTCTTAGGTGTGGGGCTGCCCCCCGCCTCCACCCTCGCTCTTGAAATTCCCCCCCCAACTCAATTTTTCCAGAGGATTTCAAATCCCCCCCCCCCTCCAAACTCAAAAATTTCTAGGAACGTATTTTCATCATATTTAAATATTTACCCACGTACGCATCACTTAGGTTAGATTAGATTAGGTGAGAGACAGGCAAAAAGTTAGGTGTATGGTTAGGTTAGGTTAGATTATGTTAGGTTAGATTATGTTAGGTTAGGTTAATTTTGGTTAGACTAGGTTAGCCTACGTACTCGCGCGTACGTAGGCTAACCTAGTCTAACCTAAATTAACCTAACCTAACATAACCTAACCTAACAGAACCTACGCTAACCTAACCATACACCTAACTTTTTGCCTGTCTCTCACCTAATCTAATCTAACCTAAGTGATGCGTACGTAGGTAAATATTTAAATATGATGAAAATACGTTCCTAGAAATTTTTGAGTTTGGAGGGGAGGATTTGAAATCCTCTGGAAAAGTTGAGTTGAGGGGGGAATTTCAAGAGCGAGGGTTGAGGCGGGGGGCAGCCCCACACCTAAGAACTTTTCTTTCTAGAAAAGTTGAGTTGGGGGGGGGGAATTTAAAGACCGAGGGTTGAGGCGGGGGGCAGCCCCACACATAAGAACTTTTCTTTCTAGTCTTGCATATCAAAGTTAAAAACCATAGTTTTCACGCCCCCTCCTGTGAATTGGGTGCTACCCACTTTAATTACCAATCAAATGAGCCCTTTTCAAAGTTTCTGTGATGACTCCTTCTGTGAGTACTTAGATAATATAAAAATGATACATCCAGGATATTCTTAAACCTGATCCCCCCCCTCCCCCTCGCGTCATTTAAGTTGTAATAGCTCTGATTTTGGAGCATATTTCAAAATATCTTTTATCAATTATTCTTCTTTTTTTCTTTCTGATTACACAAGAACTGTGAAATCACAGAGTTGATCAATCTTTGATAGTTTTACAGAAATTTTAACTCCCATCGACGCTTTCTTATGTCCAAAACAAAATCGGGGCGTAACAATTAATTAATCTGCATTGAAGAGCTCTCGTTTGACGCAAATAGACTATGTGATGTAAGAAGTATTGTTTTGAATCCTTTCTCCGTGAGTGATAAGTGGCTAATACAGTGAGTGTTAAATGATATATAGAAAGGTAAATATTTTTCTAAAATCATCAGTTTGCATGATTTCGGAAATAAATAACCGTTAGGTTAGTATATTACAGGGTTTTGAAAAGTTTATAAGTCAGCATAGACTGAAACATAGAACAAGATAGAAAATAATGGAAGGTTTTTCAAATGTATGCCCTCCAACATTTGATGTAAGTTCAAATAATATGTCTTTTCAGTGTGTTTTCCATCCAAAAATATGTAAAATATGATGAACTATGTTCCTTGATTATAATTCATATCTTTCAATTAGGGAGGTTAAGGCTTGGCAAAAAAAAGGAATTGTCAGTGAAAAAACTCACAAATTTAGCTCTGGGGGGGGGATCTCGCCCGCAGCCGGCCGGCCTTCGGCCCCGCGACCCCCCGGGGGGGGGGGCCTGCCCCTGGCCGGCCGGCCTTCGGCCCCGTGACCCCCGGGGGGGGGATTTTAAACGACTAGTATATGTGCTTTTTTTTTCTGTGCGCACTGTTTAACTCTAAAATGTGAATTATTTCATTTGTTTAATTTAGTGTTCAATCTCAAAACTCTCCAAGACTGAGTTTATTATGTTTGAAGGATGTGTGCAAGGAATTGTTAAAATTAGAAATTATTATTAAGTTATCATGTTGCAACAGTAGTTTCAATGCAATAAATGGTGATCAGTAGTTCATATGCGTTTGAGTTCTTGGTTTTCACTAGTTATTAGAGAAGGGTTGTAATGTCATTTTTTAGTTTCTTAGGCTAAATATCTTCGCAATTGACCTTTAACCCCTATTTTCAAAGAGGTGTTGACACAATGACAGCATTGTGACATTTTGGTAATGGTTAATCGATGTTCTCGTTGACGGTTTTCGGTTGATTATCATCATTTTCATTAATACAACTTAATGATTTTTTGTGTTCTCGCAAGAAAAATACCTCGCCTTTTAAGATACTTAGCCGTAGTTAGTTGAAAATATGCATAAATATCGTAATTTTTGTCTAATTGTGTGTGTGTGTGTAAATTTTTGTGTGTGTGTAATTTTTTGTGTCTGTGTAAGTTTTTATGTGTATGTACGTTTTTGTGTGTGTAAGTTTTTTGTGTGTGTGTGTGTGAGTTTTTGTGTGTGTGGGTAAGTTTTTGTGTGTGTGTAAGTTTTTGTGTGTGTGGGTAAGTTTTTGTGTGTGTGTAAGTTTTTTAGTGTGTGTAAGTTTTTGTGTGTGTGTGTAAGTTTTTGTGTGTGTGTAAGTTTTTGTGTGTGTGTGTTCTGATTTTTTTGTTCTCGCAAGAAATTGGCTCGCGTTTAACATACTTAGCCATAGTTAGTTGAAACTGTGCATAAATATCATAATTTTTAGTCTAATTGTATGGCTATTAAAGGAAAAATGAGCAATTATTTTCTGCAGGCTAAATATCTTTGCAGTTGATCATTACCCTCCTATTTCCCGAGGGATGTTGACACACTAACGGCATTGTGACACTGTGGAGATGGTTAATCGGTGTTCTCGTTGACGATTTTCAGTTGATTATCATCACTTTCATTAATACCACTTAATGATTTTTTGTGTTCTCGCAAGAAAAATAACTCGCATTTTAAGATAATTAGCCGTAGTTAGTTGAAACTGTGCATAAATATCGTAATTTTTGTCTAATTGTGTGTGTGTGTAAGTTTTTGTGTTTGTGTGTGTGTGTGTGTAAGTTTTTGTGTTTGTGTGTGTGTATGTGTGTAAGTTTTTGTGTGTGTAATTTTTTGTGTGTGTGTAAGTTTGTGTGTGTGTGTGTGTGTGTGTAAGTTTTTTGTGTGTGTGTGTAAGTTTTTTTGTGTTTTTTTGTTTTTGTGTGTGTGTGTAAGTTTTTGTGTGTGTGTGTAGGTTTTTGTGTGTGTAATTTTTTGTGTGTGTGTAAGTTTTTGTGTGTGTGTGTAATTTTTTGTGTGTGTATAATTTATTGTGTATTTGTAAGTTTTTATGTGTGGGTGTATGTTTTTTTGTGTGTGTAAGTTTTTGTGTGTGTGTGTAATATTGTTTGTGCGTGTCAGTGTGTGTGTGCGTGTAAAATTTTGTGTGTGTGTGTTCTGATTTTTGTTTTCTCGCAACAAAATGTCTCGCCTTTAATATACTTAGTCGTAGTTAGTTGAAGCTCTGCATAAATATTATAATTTTTAGTCTAATTGTATGGCTACTAAAGGAACAATGAGCAATTTTTTTCTGTAGGCTAAATATCTTCGCATTTGACCATTACCCCCCTATTTTCCGAGGGGTGTTGACACACTGAGGGCATTGTGACACTTTGGTGATGGTTAATCGGTGTTCTCGTTGACGGTTTTCGGTTGATTATCATCATTTTCATTAATACCACTTAATGATTTTATGTGTTCTCGCAAGAAAAATAACTCGACTTTTAAGATACTTAGCTGTAGTTAGTTGAAACTGTGCATAAATATCGTAATTTTTGTCTGTTTGTGTGTGTGTGTGTAAGTTTTTGTGTGTGTGTTTTTTTTTGTGTGTGTATTTGTTTGTGTGTGTGTGTGTGTGTGTTTGTTTTTGTGTGTGTATGATTTTGTGTGTGTGTGTGTGTGTGTGTGTGTGTAAGTTTTTTTGTGTGTGTGTGTAAGTTTTTGTGTGTGTGTGAGTTTTTGTGTGTGTGTGTAAGTATTTGTGTGTTTGTGTAAGTTTTTGTGTGTCTGTATATTTTTGCCTTTTTGTAAGTTTGTGTTTTTTTGTAGATTATTTTGTTTTGTTGTATGTTTTTGTGTGTGTGTATGTTTTTGTGTGCGTCTTTGTTTTTGTGTGTGTGTGTAAGTGTTGGTTTTTATTTGTAAGGTTTTGTGTGTGTGTAAGTTTTTGTGTGTGTAAATTTTTGCGTGTGTTTGTAAGTTTTTGTGTGTGTTTGTGTGTGTGTGTAAGTTTGGGGGTGTGTTTGTTAGTTGTTGCGTGTGTGTGTAAGTTTTTGTGTTTGTGTGTGTAATTTTTTGTGTGTGTGTGTTAGTTTTTTTGTGTGTGTGAGTTTTGTTTTTTGTGTGTGTGTGTGTAAGTTTTTGTGTTTGTGTGTAAGTTTGTGTGTGTGTGTAATTTTTTTGTGTGTGTAAGTTTTTTGTCTGTGTAAGTGTTTGTGTGTGTTATTTTGTGTGTGTGTGTGTGTAAGTTTTTTTGCGTGTGTTTGATTGTGCGTGCGTTTTTTTTTTTGTGTGTTTTTAAGTTTTTTTGTGTAAGTTCTTTTTGTGTTTCTTTAATTTTTTTTTTGCGTGATTAACTTTGTGTTTGAGTGTAAGTTTTTGTTTGTTTGTGTATGTTTTTGTGTGTGTGTGTGTGTGTCTGTAAGTTTGTGTGTGTGTGTGTGTGTAAGTTTGTGTGTGCGTGTGTGTGTGTGTTTAAGTTTTTGTGTATGCCAATTTTGAAGTTGGAAAATATTTATATTATTTGGAAAAATGGAAATGATCAATAACTAATTTCTTTTTCATTGAAAAAATTCAGAATAGAAGTTGAACTTTTCTTCACTTCGTTGAGAAAATTAAAAATTAAAGTAGAACTTTTTATCTTCTGGGAAAACATTCACAAGTATGCTATAGCTTTTTCTATCAACTACGGAAAAATTTAGAATAGAACTTTAAATTTCTTTATGTCT
Source organism: Artemia sp. Qi Xiang Cuo (assembly GCF_049724085.1). NCBI lineage: Eukaryota > Metazoa > Arthropoda > Branchiopoda > Anostraca > Artemiidae > Artemia > Artemia sp. Qi Xiang Cuo. The sequence continues at coordinate 55,930,268 of NC_142812.1, forward strand.
TTGGTGAACTTAAAACTGAAGTGGAAGATTTTTATATTCTCTGGAGAAATTACAATTGGAGTGTGTTCTTTGGTAAAATTCAGAAGAGAACTTGAACTTTTCTATCTTCCGTGAAAAATTAGGAACATTATTTAAATTTTTTTCATCTCTTTGAGAAAAATTTGATCCGAATTGAAATTTTTTTATATTATTTGTAAAAAATAGAATTTATTAATAACTAATTTCTTTTTCATTGAGAAAACTCAGAAGAAAACTTTAACTTTTCTTAATTTCTTTGATAAAATTTAAAATTGAAATAGAACTACTTATGTTCCGAGAAAATATTCGCAACTATAATATAGCTTTTTCTTCTACTAAGGAAAAATTTTGAATTTGTAAAATTGGTTTAAGAAGGTTATTAAGAAAAGAACTTGTACTGAAAAGATATAATAAAGCATTTTGGAAAGTATTGCTTGATGTTTGGGTGTGCAAAAGAGTCGTAAAGTAAAGTTGTGGGGAAAAGATAAGTACTTCAACATGTAAAATGGGTTTAGGAAGGACCTTAAGAAAAAAAAATGTTCTGAAATGCCTTTGAAAAGTATTGCATGATATTGGGTAATTCAAAAAGCCTTATAGTAAAGTTGTGGTGGAAAAGATAACTACTTCAAGTTGTAAAATTGGTTTATGAAGGACATTAAGAAAAAAACTTGTTCTGAAAAAATATAATAAGGCCTTTTGAAATGTGGAGACCCTTCTGTGTCTCAAATGCACAAAAAAGTATTAACAAAATGGGGACGGGGCTCTTTGGGGACCCGGGGAGGGCGTTTGGGGATCCGGAGGGCCCTTGAGGGCTGGGTGGTCCTTTGGGAGCCTGGGGGACCTTTGGGGACTGGGGTAGAGGACCTAACGACACTGTTCAAATGGAACTTGTCTATTATAACGACCACAGAGTTTCACCCTCAAATCCTCTTCTAAAATCTCTTCAAAAATCACCTTTTAAAATGTCTCTAACTGTTTCGCCGAAATAATTCCCTAAAATAATCATTTGTTCTGAAAAGATATAATGAAGTCTTAGACAAGTATTAAAATGGTGGCTCCGGAGCCTTTGGGGCGACGGGGGCCATTTGGGAATCTGGGGAACCTTTGAGGACTGGGGGGTTCCTTCGGGTTGGGGTGGGGGGATAGTAACCCTTTGGGGTTGTGGTAGGGGACCTCACAACACTTTTCAAATGGAACTTGTGTATTATAACGACCACAGAGTTTCACCCTCAAATCCTCTTCTAAACTCATCTTTTAAATCATCTTTTAAAATGTCTCTAACTGTATCGCCGAAATAATTCCATAACCTGTCTAAAACGGTTTCGCCCAAATAACCCCTAAACGTAAATTCAGCGTGTTCCTTTTGTTTTTGGCATCTCTGCGCTGAGGCATTTCAAATTAATAAGAACCCTGATTCCCGCGCTAAAACAATTAATCGCTAAGATGTTTCTTTGAGAATTTTTTCCATGGCGTTTGGTTATTAATATCTTTTGGAGTTCGACCAAAAGAGTTGTTTCCGAGGCAAAAACATTAATGACTTGGATCTATTCCTGGAGAATCGTTTCTAGGCGAAAATTTTTAAAGTTTGACAGATGATGTCATTGGTTGATTGATCTGTCAAGAAAGGGGAATTAATTTGTTGTTTCTAAGGGGAATTATTGATTCAAGATAGGGGAATTGAGGTAGAAAGCACAGGTGTTACAAATTTCTGGAAACTCATAACATTCGCTGAGAGCAACAACATGAAGGAAGTGTCATTGACCTGCTCCCATTAGACTCAATAATCCATTAAAGTGAGAAAGTTCCTGTTTTTCCATTCTCACTGACAAAAACCATAAAACAGATATGAATGTGAGAAAGTTCCTGTTTTTTCATTCTCACTGACAAAAACCATAAAACAAGCATAAATTGCTGTTAACATCCATCAAAGTGAGAAAGCTTCTGTTTTTTCATTCTCACTGACAAAAGCCATAAAACAGATATGAACTGCTGTTGACATCCATGAAAAACATCAAATAAATTGACCTACACACATAACCATCCAAGAAAACAGACATAAATTTGAGAAAGTTCCTGTTTTTTCATTCTCACTGACAAAAACCATAAAACAAACATAAATTGCTGTTAACATCCATCAATGTGAGAAAGTTTCTGTTTTTTCATTCTCACTGACAACGAACCATAAAACAGACATGAATTGCTGTTGACATCAATGAAAAACATCAAATAATTTGACCAACACACATAACCGTCCAAGAAAACATCCATAAATGTGAGAAAGTTCTTGTTTTTTCAAGTGAGAAAACTCCTGTTTTTTCATTCTCACTGAGAAAACCATAAACCACGTGGTGGGCGTGGGATCAATAGGGGCCCTTCTACTGTGGAGGGCAGGATGGGCTAGTTGCCATCTGATTTTTTTTCACTCTAAGAAAATGAACTACAACTTTTAATTTCCATTCAAATGAACCCTCTCTGAAGTTTATACGAGCATACCTTCCATAAGAACCATATACGCCTCCAGAACAATACTTACAACGCCTTCCCTCCTGGGGGGATGTCGACACAGGAGTTTTTCTTATCTGATCTTTGAACTATTTTTAACGAAATGACCATACGTAAAGGAGTTTTTCTTATCTGATCGTTGAACTATTTTTAGCAAAATGGCTACCTCAAATTTTTTATCAGATTTATTTGGGAGAAAAGGGCTTGGGGGGGCAGTTGCCCTATGATTACTTTGAACTCTTAAAAAGGGCACTAGATATCTCGATTTCCAATCGTATAAGCCCCCTTTGAAGTTTATATGACGACCCCTTCTATATGAAGTGCCTCTGGGAAAAAATAAATGGAGTGGGGGGGGGGGGGGTGAGGCTTGCTGCCCTCCAATCACTTTTGACTCTTAAAAAGTGAATTACAACTTTCAATTTCCAATCAAATGAGCCCTCTAGGAATTTTATACGAGTGTCCCTTCCATAACATCCATATATGCCTCCAGGGCATAACTTGCAACGCCTACCCCCGAGCCCTGGGGGGCTGGGTTGACACCGGAGTTTTTTGTTATCAGAACTTTGAACTATTTTTAACAAAATCTATATCTCAAAATTTTTATCTGATGCATTTAATGCATTTCATAAGAACCATATACGCCCCCAGGACAACACTTACAACGCCTATCCCCCGGGCTCTGGGGGACGTTTTTGTTATCTAATTTTTGAACAATTTCCAAAACACTGGCTATCTCAAAATTAGTAGCGGACAAGATTGGGGAAAAAAGAGCGGGGGGGGGGGCTAGTTTAACTTTCTTGACTCTTAAAAAGTGAACTAGAACTTTCAATTTCCAATCAAATGAGCCCCCTATGAAGTTTATACGAGTATCCCTTTCATAAGAACCATAAGAGCTATACAACGACCCCTTCTATATGAAGTGCCTCTGGGAAAAAAATAAAGGGAGTTTGGGGGGGAGGCTAGCTGCCCTCCAATCACTTTTGACTCTTAAACCGTGAATTACAACTTTCAATTTCCAATCAGATGAGCCCTCTAGGATTTTTTTACGAGTGTCCCTTCCATAACAACCATATATGCCCCCAGGGCATAACTTACAACGCCTACCCGCAAGCCCTGGGGTGCTGTGTTGACACCGGATTTTTTTGTTGTCAGAACTTTGAACTGTTTTTAACAAAATATCTATCTCAAAATTTTTATCTGATGTATTTAGGGCGTGGAGGAGGGGGGGAGGCTAGTTGCCCTGCGATCTCTTTTGACTCTTAAAAAGTGAACAAGAACTTTAAATTTCCAATCAAATGAGCCCTCTCCGAAGTTTATACGAGCATCCCTTCCATAAGAACTATACATGCCCCTCGAGCATTACTCATAACGCCCGCCCCCAGGCCCTGGCGGGTTCCGTCAACTCAGGAATTCTTACTGGTTGAAATTTAAGATTTTTTGATGGAATGGCTATTATAAAAAAAATATCAGAAGGGGACGGGGAAAAAAGGGTGTGTGGAGGGGTGCTCATTTCCCTTAGATATATTTCGACACCTAAAGAGTGAACTAGAAAATTTGAATTTCCAATCAAATGAGCCCCCTCAGAAGTTTATACGAGCATCGCGTTTATATGAACCATATACGCCCCCAGGAAAACACTTACAAAGTCTATTCTCTGGGCCCAGGGGGGTGTTTTTGTTATCTGATTTTTGAACAATTTCCAAAACACTGGATAACCCAAAATCTGTAGCGGATGGGTTTGGGGAAAAAAAGCGTGGGGGAGGACTAGTTTAACTCTGTTGACTCTTAAAAAGTGAAATAGAACTTTAAATTTTCAATCAAATGAGCCCTCTATGAAGTGTATACGAGCATCCCTTTCATAAGAACAATACATGCCCTTAGGGAATAACTTAGAACGCCTTCTCCTGTGCCCTGGGGGGTTCTATTGACACCGGATTTTTCTTATCCGACCTTTGGACCATTTTTAACAAGATGTCTATCTCAAAATTTTCATAAGATGGGTTTTGAAAAAGAAGGCATGGGGGGAGGGGGGCTAGCTGCCCTCAGATCTCTTTTGACCATTAAAAAGTGAGCTCAAACTTTCAATGTCCAATCAAATGAGCCCTCTCTGAAGTTTATACGAGCGTCCCTTTCATACGAACAATATATGCCCCATGGCATAACTTACAACGCCTGCCCCCGAGCAATGGGGGGTTGTGACGACACCTGAGTTTTTGTTATCTGACTTTTGAGAAATTTTTAACTTTATGGCTATCTCAAAACTTTTATTAGATGCATTTCGGGAAAAAGGGGCAGGGGGTGGCTAGTTGCCCTCCAATCTCTTTTGACTCTAAAAAACTTAACTAGAACTTTCAATTTAAAATCAAATAAACCATCTCTGAATTTTTGCGAGCATCCCTTCAATAAGAGCCATATACTTCCCAAGGGCATAACTTACAACAGCTGCCCTCGGGCCCTGGGATGCTGTGTTGACGCTTGAGTCTTCGTTATATGGTCTTTGAACTATTGAAAAAAAAACTATCTCAAAGTTCTTATTGGATGGTTTGAGGAAAAAAGGGCGTGGAGAGAGGGTAGGTGCCCTCCAATTTCTTTTGACTCTTAAAAAGTGAACTAGAACTTTCAATTTGCAATCAAATGATCCCTCTTTGAAGTTAATACGAGCATCCCTCCTGTAAGACCCATATTTGCCCCCAGGGCATAACTTACAACGCCTGCCCCCGGGGCCTGGTGGGCTGTGTCGACACCGGAATTTTTGTTATATGATCTTCGAACTATTTTTAACAAAATAGCTATCTTAAATTTTTTATTGGATGCATTTCGGAAAAACGGTTTGGGCGAAGCTGGTTACCCTCCAATGTCTTCTGACGCTTAAAAACTGAACTAGAACTTTCAATTTCCAATCAAATGAGCCCTCTCTGAAGTTTATACGAGCGTTTCTTCCATAAGAACCACATATACCCCCAGGGCATAACTTATAACCCTTGCCCCTGAAGACTGTGGAGGGTGTGTCCTGCTCAAACATTTAATTTCCAGAACTTTAAACTACTTTGGACGAAATGGCTATATCAAATTGTTGGTTGGATGTGTTTGGGGAAATGGTGGGCGTGGAAGGGGTGTTAGTTGCCCTTCCATAACATCCATATATGCCTCCAGGGCATAACTTGCAACGCCTACCCCCGAGCCCTGGGGGGCTGGGTTGACACCGGAGTTTTTTGTTATCAGAACTTTGAACTATTTTTAACAAAATATCTATCTCAAAATTTTTATCTGATGCATTTAATGCATTTCATAAGAACCATATACGCCCCCAGGACAACACTTACAATGCCTATCCCCCGGGATCTGGGGGACGTTTTTGTTATCTAATTTTTGAACAATTTCCAAAACACTGGCTAACTGAAAATCTGTAGTGGACAAGATTGGGGAAAAAAAGCGGGGGGGGGGGGCTAGTTTAGCTTTCTTGACTCTTAAAAAGTGAACTAGAACTTTCAATTTCCAATCAAATGAGCCCTCTATGAAGTTTATACGAGTATCCCTTTCATAAGAACCATAAGAGCTATACAACGACCTATTCTATATGAAGTGCCTCTGGGAAAAAAATAAAGGGAGTTTGGGGGGAGGCTAGCTGCCCTCCAATCACTTTTGACTCTTAAATCGTGAATTACAAATTTCAATTTCCAATCAAATGAGCCCTCTAGGATTTTTTTTACGAGTGTCCCTTCCATAACAACCATATATGCCCCCAGGGCATAACTTACAACGCCTACCCGCAAGCCCTGGGGGGCTGTGTTGACACCGGATTTTTTTGTTGTCAGAACTTTGAACTATTTTTAACAAATATCTATCACAAAATTTTTATCTGATGTATTTAGGGCGTGGAGGAGGGGGGGAGGCTAGTTGCCCTCCGATCTCTTTTGACTCTTAAAAAGTGAACAAGAACTTTCAATTTCCAATCAAATGAGCCCTCTCCGAAGTTTATACGAGCATCCCTTCCATAAGAACTATACATGCCCCTCGGGCATTACTCATAATGCCTGCCTCCGGGCCCTGGCGGGTTCCGTCGACACAGGAATTTTTCTTAGCTGACCTTTGAACTATTTTTAATGAAATGGCTATTATAAAAATATTATCGGATGGGCTGGGGGAACAAGGGTGTGTGGGGGGGGGCTAGTTGCCCTTGGATATCTTTTGACTCTTTAAAATTTAACTAGAACTTTTAATTTCCAATCAAATGAGCCCCCTATGAAGTTTATACGAGTATCACTTTCATAAAAACCATTTACGCCCCCAGAACAAGACTTACAACGGCTATCCTCCGGGCTGTGGGGGGCGTTTTTGTTATCTAATTTTTGAACAATTTCCAAAACACTGGCTATCTCAAAATTTTGTAGTGGACGGGTTTGGGGAAAAAAGCGTGGGGGAGGACTAGTTTAACTCTGTTGACTCTTAAAAAGTGAAATAGAACTTTAAAATTTCAATCAAATGAGCCCTCTATGAAGTGTATACGAGCATCCCTTTCATAAGAACAATACATGCCCTTAGGACATAACTTAGAACGGCTTCTCCTGTGCCCTGGGGGGTTCTATTGACACCGGATTTTTCTTATCTGACCTTTGAACCATTTTTAACAAGATGTCTATCTCAAAATTTTCATAAGATGGGTTTTGAAAAAGAAAGGGTGGGGGGAGGGGGGCTAGCTGCCCTCAGATCTCTTTTGACCATTAAAAAGTGAGCTCAAACTTTCAATATTCAATCAAATGAGCCCTCTCTGAAGTTGATACGAGCGTCCCTTTCATACGAACAATATATGCCCCATGGCATAACTTACAACGCCCGCCCCCGAGCAATGGGGGGTTGTGACGACACCTAAGTTTTTGTTATCTGACTTTTGAGAAATTTTTGTTTGACCAAAAGTTTCTTGGGTTATCCCAGTTTTTTCAGCGTTGCTACTTTGACCCTGGGTATTGTTAACCGTTTGCCTCCTAGGCCTAAATTCAGGAATATTATTAGATGTTTGGCAAGTATTATTTGTTCCCTGCCTTCCTAAATTTCTGCCCTCTGCGTTCTGAACTGGTATCTTGTCTTGTACGTCTGGCCTTCTTTGGGTATTCTATACCAGCAATCTGCTGCATACTGATGTGGTTTGCGACAATAATAGCAATTGAATCTTTTCCTATATTGCTTGGTAATTTGCCCTTCCTCATGGTGTCTATACTTATTTCTATATATTCTTGACCTGCCACCATTTGCTCTATAATTTTCCTCGGGGGGATGAGGTGGGTGTCCATAATACTTGGTATTCCAAGTCATTAAGGATTTAATACCATGAGAATGGTCGTCAAATGGGGAGGGGTCAGTCCATGGTGGGAGAGTTTGGCCTTCCTCGTGCCTTTTTGGTTTATGATTTGGCTCCTCAAAGTTCACCCACTTCTGTCCTCTTTCATATTTTATACTTTCTTGGGTTCCTGTATTATTTATTGACATCTGATCAAAGTTTTTTCTGGCCTCGTCAATTTTTACCTCTGTTTCTACTAGGATTATAGCCTGCTCTAAATTTTCAGGTTTCCGTGATAATATTAGTCTTAATAGCTTTTTAGTTAACCCTTGTGTGAAAGTATGTAATTGTACTTTCTATACTGTCTCGTCATTTCCGCCTTTCTCTAATTGTAAGCATACGGATCTACAAATTTTGTCGGCATATTCCCTGATACTAGTTGAGGTATTGAATGTCACTAACTCTGTTCTTAGCCTCTCGGAGATGCTTGTTTCTATGAATCTTGTTTTAAAAGATTCAATTAGAGTACTGATGTCCTTGGGTTCTTTTTCCTTAATTGTCTCAAAATGTTTAAGGGGGCTTCCCTTTAGTCTGGCTGCAACGCATTGCTCTTTGACCTTATCTTAAATAATTCAGTTAGTTCGTCAAAAATTTTTAATTTTTCGATAAACTCATCTACATCTGAAATTCCTGCGTATTCGGGTATAATTTTTTCGATTTCAAGTATCGTTGATAGGGAAGTTATTTTTTACTCTGGTAAAGCCATTTTATTTGATTCTACTATTTTATCTAGCCCTATCGACCCAGTTTATCCGCAATGCCACCAGTTGTGTTAATGTAGTTCTTATGGTATTTGGGGTGATGTTGTCGTAGATGCCTTTATTCTCCCTTTATAGGGGAGATAAACTTTGGCCCTAAGATAATTAAACTTTGTTAGCGTGCCTTAGGCTATGACCGGACTAATGAGGCGTACCAGCTGGGTATGTTCGAGGGGCTAAAAGTAGATTGTAGAGAGGTTGGCTATAACACAATACTTTTATTCAGTTAACATATAATAATATCAGATATAAATTTTCTACTGGGACTGGCTGTCCCAAGTAGACCACAAGTCTCGGAAAACTATAATAATATATAATAGAATACTTCGACACTTACAATGATCCGACAAGATTCCAAGGAATTTCTAAAACAACGAACCAGAGGTCAGTCCGGCATAAAGTTAGTATCAGTCTCCCCTTCCCAAAAAATGTATCTTTTATACATTTTTATCAACCACTTCTTCCTGTACCCAACCCACGCAATAGCTAGGAAGTGGTGATTTCTCAATTTCCCGTTAAGCAGAAACTTGGCAGGATATGTTCCTTATCTTAATAAAAAAAGTTGTATTTCGAAACTTTGTATTTGCATCTTGATATATTTTCACTAAATTCCAAATTGACTTAAATAGAAAGGATTTACCACATTAGCATTAAACCCGACCCCCTAATATCCACCCATTTGTAGCGCAATGTATCTTGTACTGCTTGCTAATGGTTATCTCTTTTGTAAAGTTATTTTAGTTTTTTTCATAAGTTTTTTCTATTACTCAGTTTTAGACAATAGAAAACCGAAGGTCATAAAGACCATAAGGCTTTAATGTTTCATTGGGTCTTTTTTCTAAAAACTCCTCATTTTTTGTGCGCAGCCAGCTCCACCCGCCTACCCCTTAGCATTCAACCCGGCCTCCTAATTTTCTCCCATTTGCAGCGCAAATGGGAGGATAGCTCTATATCCTGCGACGATTATATAATTCTTTCTAGATACTAAAAGATTTTTTTCTGTTTGTAGATTTTGCCTCATATAAAAGGATTTCCTTATTGCCATAAAGGCAATAAGGTTTCGACGTTTTATTATTTTTTAGTTGTCCAATCAGATCAGTGAAAACAGCTGGAAGGTCACCAACTGGAAGGTTTTACACAGCCCACCCCGTCCGCCCACCCCTTAGCATTAAATACGCCCCCCAAGTATCCTCCCATTTGTAACGCAAATGGGAGGTTAGCTCTATATACTGCTTGTTAATGGTTATCTCTTATATAAGGTTTTTTTTTTTTTAATTAATTTTTTTCTGTTACTAAATTTTAGACAATAAAGCCAAAGGACAGAAAGCCAAAGGTCATAAAAACCATAAGTCTTTAATGTTCTATTGGGCCTTTTTCTATAAACTCCTCATTTTCTAAAAACAGTTCATTTGACTAGTAATCTCATTCCCTTTTAAGAGTTAAAAGTTATGAGAGGGCTCCCCCCCTCCCGTACACCGTTTTTCCTCAAATGGACCCGATCAAATTTTGAAGTAGCTATTTTCGTTCAAAATACTCCTAAGGCAAAATAATTACTGTAACATATAAGGTTTTTTTGGAAGAAAATAGGGCATGTTTGATCCTGTATATTTTGGATGCGCTGCTAGCTGTGCATAAATGCACTGAGATTTGTGAAAACAGTGCTCCAATGGAAAGGTTTTACATAGCCATCCCTTTCCGCCCCCTAGCATCAAACCTGACCCCTTAATATCCTACCACTAGCAGCGCATGTAAATATGAGTCTGTGAGTCCCACAGCTCTATAGACTTCTTGTCCATGGTTATCACCTATATAAGTTTGTTGAATTAATTGTTACTTATCCTTTCAGGTCATATAATGGAGGCAGCTAGGTTATAATATTTCTATAGAAATTAATTATGATTTGTTTGAATATGAAGTAGAATTAGGATTCATTTAAATCAAAATATAGCTTGCGATAAAAATTCATAGAGTAGACCTTTTTCATATTTTTAATAGAAAACTAAAGTCGAATCAGATTACAGCCATATTTGAAAGAACCAGAGAAAGAGTATTTAAAAGAATAGGACTAAATTTAAAGTTTTTACTTGTGCTTCTGCTGTTAAAAGGATGTCCTCTCCTCACAGGAAATCCTTTTATACGGAGGCAAAATCTACTAAGAGAAAAAGTTCTTTCAGTATTTACTCTGTCTCTAATTTTTCAAATTTGAATTACAAGTGTTGAATAACAAAACAGGGAGACTGAGATCTTTCATCTATTTTTACTTCACAAAAGAATGTATAAAAGCAATAATAGATGACAGATGAAAAACAGAAAGTTGAAGACATTTTGCAAAGTTGTGTAAAAAAAATTGTAAATAAAAAATGGCTGTAACTACAAAATTTACCGAAACAAAATGTAAAAACAATACATTTTAGAATAAATCACAGAAAAAATAAACTTGACAGAAATTTGTTAGTGGTAATTCTTTCAAAATTGTATTCCTTTCCAAGAAAGACATTAGCTAAGCTGGAAAGGAGTAATATTTTAATGGAAGTATTTCACTTATAGCCTTTACTATAAGTGAAATACTTCCTTTAAAATATTACTCCTTTCCAAACGTTAACTAGGCTACAGGCAGCTAGGCTATAAAAATATATATATATATATATAAAAAATATATAAATTTATAAGCTATATACGACGATCCCTTCCATATGAAGTGCCCTGCTCTAAGGTAAAAAAATAATATATGGTACATTGCGCCAACATTGTTCTTATATGCCCTCAGGGCATAACTTGAAACCCTTGCCCTGAGGGTTGTGGGGGAGTGTCCTCCTCAAAAAGATAGTTTCTATCTGGAAATCAACTATGCTGAACAAAGTGGCTATCTAAAAATTTCGATTGGATGTGTTTGGGGGAATGACGGGGGGGGGGCTTGTTGCCCTCCAATCACTTTCGACTATTAAAAAGGGCACTAGCCACTCCAATTTCCAATCGAATGAGCTCTTTTTGAAGACAACTCCTTCGATACGAAGTGCCTGACTAAGAAAAAAAAACACATTGTTCCCACATAGTCCTTTATTTAAGCAGCGCTAGCGCTCTGCCTATGATTTCTGTTCGTTTTGGGTTTCATTTATTTATTGATGCTGATTTGTGGTAGTTTCACGCTTGGTAGATTATTTGATTTTATTTTCGCTCATTTTTTATTTAATGGAGTTCTTTACTTTTCTTTGAAAAACTTATTTTGTGGAAAATTTTTTAAAAATTAATCTTAAAAAAGAAGATTTGGCCTTAGTGGGTGTATTTTTATAAGACTTATTTTGTATGAACACAGTTTTGTCTTTTTTAAGAAGTATTTTATATGTTTTAAAAGCCTTTCCTGATTCTTAAGAATTATTTTGTATTTTGTAAGGACACAAACATGCATTCCCATCAATTCTCAATGAAAATCATGTAGTCAGTATTATAGATATGACAAAAATTATCTGTATACCTTTCAAGGTAAATCAGCTACAACGTTTAAGATACAAATATTAATAAGAATTGCTGCTAACAATGCTAATTTTTATTACTTCTTAATGGGGTTTTGATGTATGCTTAGTGGATGATGCCATGAGCGCCCATAAGCTGAATTTCAGGAGGGGGGGTTTACCTGGTCTAATCGTAACTTCCGATGCTGTATAATAGAAACCTCAAAACAAAATATAAAATATAAGGCAGCATCGGTCAGCCAGGGGGCGGGGGGGGGGCTGGAGCCCCCATCTGCCCCCCTATATGGGCGCCCATGGATGATACCCAATGCTTTTTTAGTGAACAGGACTTTTAATACACATTCAAAATTTTACTGCTATAATGCTCAAAATATTTTGGTCTATATCATGGATTTAAAATATCTAAAAAAGTTCGAACACTGGAATGTATTATTAAAATTACACTGATTGTAACGTGTTTTATTTAAATTATTTTAGAAATAAACTTGCCCCTTAAAGTTACTTCATATGGGGAAACTTGAGTAGGAATGCATCTATTGATTTGACGAATACATCCATATATGGGCGTTGAAGAGATTTAATGTCCTTGGTAAAAGCCTGGATGACATTTAATGTCCTTGGTAAAAACTTGGGATGAGATTTAATATGCTTGGTAAAAGTGTTATTTCTAGACCAATCAGATGTCTAGAATCCCTGTACATACAAGACCACACCTCTTTCTAGACCTGTTTGATGGTTATATTGTTTGATGGTTATATGGTTTGATTTTGTTTCATAGTTCTGTTCTGTTTGTTGATGGTTATATGGTTTGATGGTTATATTGTTTGTGGTTATATGGTTTTATGTTGTTTCTTCATTCTGTTCTGTTTGTTGATAGTTGTATGGTTTGATGGTTATATTGTTTGTTGGTTATGTGGTTTGATGTTGTTTCATAGTTCTGTTCTGTTGGTTGGTCAACTTGTTTGATGTTTCTATGCCTATTGAATACAGAGAGAAGTTTACATCATTGCCAGATAAGAGCGTCTAACGGGAACAAGATCACGTGTCTCTTTCTAGGTCAATGGATTTACGTAAGGTTTCTATTTCATCACAAAAGGATGCAAAAAAAGGGAACATTCCGAAATTACTTTTAGTGGATTATTTGGGTAAAACAAATTAATCGACATTTTAGGGATTTTTTAGGTGAAACAGTTTGAGACATTTTAGAGAATTAATTGGAGTGAAACTCTGTGGTCGCTATAACAGACACGTGCACAATATTGGATTAGTGAGAGAATTATGACCATTAACCATGAACGACCCTAATCACAGTGGACCTCTATCTCCAAGATTCACCGCTCCGCAACCCCCAAGACCCCTTCCCACCATTCCAAGTTTTTTGAGGACACCCCAATTTTGAATATAGAGGCTAATTAAGAGTTAAAAATGTGTAAGAAAAAAGTTAGCAGAACGTCAACATTGACTTAGTCTTTCAGGAATTAGAAAAGAGGATGCTGTGAGCATCCAATTCTGTTACTTTTTACCTAACATTTTCAAATATGTGATTTAGAATGTTACCCCATTTTTTTTTAAAAGTCCCACCCCATCCCCAACCCCTAAATTTTTCCTCATTATATCTATTTCTATTTACGAACCTTAGCGCATCAGCTATTCATACAAACATCCAACAATAAAATCCAATATTAAAAGAAATTTTTGTCAATATAAAAATTAAGACACAGCGATAACGTCTTTTTCCAAACATATTCTTGACTGATCTGCTAAAATTCTTGGCTAGAAACCGCTTGCAGACGTTCACGAAATGTTGAATCTTTCTTTGTCCCCTAATAAAATTTAGTTCATCTGTGCAAAAAGAATCAGAGCAAATTTTGTGGGTTTCACAAGAAAATAGCTTGTCTTTAACAAACTTACCAATAGCTAATTGAAACTGTGTATAATTTCTTCATTTTTACTCCAATTGCGTAGCTAATAAAGGAACATTTAACATTTTTTCTGATTTTGTGTGGTTTCGCAAGAAAATAGCTCGTCTTTAACAAACATACCAATAGCTAATCGAAACTGTCTATAAATATATTCATTTTTAGTCCAGGGAGGAGGGAGTGTCTTTGAGGGATGGAGGGCTGTTTTTTTGGTCAACAGCTCAACATTAACTTTTTTCAGCTGTTATATTTATAATTTATTTTTCGTTGCGCAAAGCAGTAATTTTTAAGTGTAGATTTAATTTTATCCAGCTTCCATCCGTTAAGGTACCGGCTCGGTCGCTGCCTGCCTTTGAGGAAGTGTCCAGTCCCCTGAATGGTTTGTCTGAGCTCTGACACTTTTCAGACAGGACAATGTAAATGGGAAAAACATGAAAAGGGTTATAAAAGAATAAAATAAAAAACAATAATACGCGCAATTTAAGGGAAAATGAGGGGAGGGTAGGTTAGGGGAGGAAGCGTCTTTGAGGAACCGAAGGCCGTTTTTTTGTCAACGGCTCAACAATAACTTTTTTTCCGCTGTTATATTTATAATTTATTTTGCGTTGCGCAAAGCAGTATTTTCAAGTGTAGATTTAATGTTATCCAGCCTCCATCCGCTAAGGTACCGGGTCGGTCACTGCCTGCCTTTGAGGAAGTATCCAGTCCCCTGAATGGTTTGTCTGAGCTCTGACCCTTTTTAGACAGGACAATGCAAATGGGAAAAACATGAAATGGGTTATAAAAGAATAAAATAAAAAACAATAACACGCGCAATTTAAGGGAAAATGAGGGGAGGTTAGATTAGGGGAGGAGGGAGCGTCTTTGAGGGTTGGAGGGCCGTTTTTTGGTCAACAGCTCAACATTAACTTTTTTCCGCTGTTATATTTCAAATTTATTTTTCGCTGCGACAGCAGTAATATTCAAGTGTGGATTTAATGCTATAAATCCACATTATTATGCGACAGCTATAATAATATTGGGTATGATTGACACAGCATATATTGTTCTGAAATATTCCTCAACTGTCATTATTTTCGAAGCAGCTTTCTTACTGCTAGACGAACAACGGAGTGAAGTTCATAGCTATAAATGGTGTATAATGGCGATACAATATGTATAATCACGAGAAAGACAGATGGAGTCCAACTTTAAATTTTATAAATCGAAACGGTTTTTACGTTAAAACCATAAGACCACGTAATGAAAATGGTTATAATATAGATACGTTTTATCATGAAAATATCTGAAAATGTTTAAGATATATTAAAAATGGATTGCAAAAACATGATAATACTCCTGATAATACATGATAGTACTAACAACTTGCTGTACTATTAAGCCATTTGAGGTCAACAAAAGTATGTTTCATCGAGAAAATATTAGAAAATTTATAGATTATAGTATGAATGACATGCATAAACATGAAATACTACTGCTACTACTAGCAACTCACTGCAACATAAGGACACCAGAGGCAAATACAACTACGTTTTATTAAGAAAATATCTGAAAATGTTTAAGATGTAGTACAATAGTACAAATGATTTGCAAAAAATATGAAAATAGAACTACTACTAGCAACTTGATACAACATAAAGCCACCTGAGGTCAAAACAGATACGTTTTATCATGAAAATATCTGAAAATGTTGAATGTATAGCATGGGCGCCCATATGGGGGGGCAGGTGGGGGGCTACCGCCCCCCTGGCTGAATTATGTTGCCTTATTTTTATATTTTTGTTCTGAGATTTCTATTATATAGCATTAAAAGTGCCAATTAGACGAGGTTTGCCCCCCCCTGGAATTCAGCTTATGGGCGCCCATGATGCATAGTAAGAAAAGCTTGCAAAAACATGATAATACTACTAGTACTAACAACTTACTGCACTACTAAGCCATCTGAGGTTAACAAAAGTACTTGTTTTCGAGAAAATATTATAAAATTTATAGAATATAACTTTAATGACATGCAAAAACATGAAATACTACTACTACTACTAGCAACTCACTGCAACATAAGGACACCAGAGGCCAATACAACTATGTTTTATTAAGAATATATCTGAAAATGTTTAAGATATAATACAAATGGTTTACAAAAAAACATGAAGATAGAACTACTACTAGCAACTTGCTGCAACATAAGGCCACCTGAGATCAATACAGATACATTTTATCATGAAAATATCTGAAAATGTTGAAGGTATAGTAAGAAAGGCTTGCAAAAACATGATAATACTACTAGTAATAACAAATTACTGCCCTACTAAGCCATCTGAGGTCAACCAAAGTACTTTTTATCGAGAAAATATTAGAAAATATATAGATTATAGTATGAATGACATGCAAAAACATGAAATACTACTACTAATAATAGAAGCTCACTGCAACATAAGGACACCAAAGGCCAATACAACTACGTTTTATTAAGAAAATATCTGAAAATGTTTAAGATATAATACAAATGTTTTGTAAAAACATGAAAATAGAACTACCACTAGCAACTTGCTGCAACATAAAGCCACCTGAGATCAATAGAACTACGTTTTATTAAGAAAACATCTAAAAATGTTTAAGATATAGTACAAATGGTTTGCAAAAAACATGAAAATAGAATTAATGCTACCAACTTAATGCAACATAAAGCCACCTGAGGTCAAAACAGATACGTTTTATCATGAAAGTATCTGAAAATGTTTAAAATATAGTACAAATGGATTGCAAAAACATGATAATACTACTAGTACTAACAACATGCATCACTACTAAGCCATCTGAGGTCAACAAAAGTACGTTTCATCGAGAAAATATTAAAATATCTGAAGTCTCTACCATCTTTATTCTTTAGAATAGTTCATCGCCATTAAAATTACACTTTCAGATTCAGCATGTCAGGGAACGCACTTTCAGGTTCAGCATGTTGGAGAACCCTAGATTGTCATCCCTAAAAAGGTAAGTTAACCCTGAAAGGTTAAACAATTTCTCTAAAATTACACTTTCAGATCCAGCATGCCGGAGAGGTCATACATGTATATCCCAACACCAAATTTTTGCAATGAAAAACAAATATGTTACAGATCAATTCTAATTTTTTTTTTCCTGAGAAAAGAAAACGGTTCCACTTCAGTTCCGATTTTTCTCAAAGAGATAAAAAAAATTAAAGTTCTGTTCCAAATTTGTCATAGAAGATAAAAAAAAGTTATATTTTGATCGTGAATATTCGCCATGAAGATAAGGAGCTCCACTTTAATTCTGAGTTTTCTCGAAGAAATGCAAAATGTTCAAGTTATCTTCTGAATTTTCTTAAAGAAGAGACAAAGTTAGCTCAATTCTGAAATTTACCAAAGAAAATCAAAAAAGCTTCCACTTCAGCTCTTAATTTCTAAAAAGACATAAAAAATTTAAAGTTCTGTTCTTTGAATTACGCTGGTACCCAAGTCTGTCTGATTATTAAAGTGTAGGTATTTCAATTAGAAGCATTCAATAGCCTAGAATTAACATAATCCTTTTTTTCGGTAAACATTTGTGGATTGAACAAGCAGACCCATAGAATATTAGACAACAGACCTAGAAGAGGTTTAGAAGTATTCAAAATAATTAGAGTTAGAATATTTTCCTTTTATTTCCTTTTATAATAAACATCAGTTGTCACTGGATTCTGAGTACCGATCCTTATCCAAGCCTCAGTCATTACGCGCTACCAAATATTTAGCCCTGATTAAGTAGAGGCAACTTTTCAACAGGTTTCAGCGATACTCAAGTTCGGTGTGACTTTCGTTTAAGGGGGGGGAGGATTAATAAAAATCATAAAATTTGGTAAAATTTAGTCCCCTGTTCCTTCCAAGAAAGTGTTTATTCAGTTTTTCTAAACCTATCAGAGACAGAAATGTTTGAAAAAGTGTTCATTAAAGAAAATTTTTTGACCTTAAAGGGACGTTTTGACAGCCTTTTACCTTTCTAAAATTCTTTCTTTCCTCTCTTTTTTTTTCTCTTTTCTACAGGTTCTAGTATCCGAATTGTCTACAATTTACTCAAATAGGGCCATAGGTTAATCATCTTTAAGTGTGTGTAATTATAATACTAAACTTGAGGGTAAATTTAAATCGAAGTACTGAGAAAATTCTCACACAATTTATAAATAGACCCATTTTAGCGATTCAAAACAATATAAGGGGTCAAAACGTTTCCCACATTAAGAAATTATAAGGATAGAACCATCAAAAGTTCAAATGAAAACAAAATGAAAGAGTTATAAATTACACTACAACAAGCACAGTCTAGAATACATGCTCTAGAAGGGCAATATAGAGATGCCACTGTCACAAGTAGGCTTCAAAATCTATTAGTAGAACAGGCCCCTCCCATCTCGTTACTAACATATCCAAATGAAATCCATTCGTGGATTACGACCCTTAAACAAATAGAAAGGAGTTTAGAAAAAAATGACATTGCTATGATTAGTCAAGCTGTTTGCTATACACGGGGAGAAATACAAAGATTCGCTACGAGCTTAGACATTCCTAAAATAAAAGATATGTCAAGACCAACTAGGGGTAATTGTTCAAGGAACAAATTTAGTGAAAGAAAAAATGTTCGCATAAAATTCTGGACTTGCGGGGGTCCACATAGAATCTCGGAATGTGAAAAACTTCCAACCTGTATCCGCTCTTGTGAAACAGGACACAAAACAATAGGGTGGGTAGCTGGACTATAAACGGGAGGAGACGTAGAAAGAATTCTTCATGAAGTAGGTTATTTGACAGCAAAAAATGAAAGGTAACACATATTTCGGACCGATCTACATCATTAGTGAGTGACCTCGACAGGGAATTAAGAATGGAAAGAAACAAAGGTTTAGAAATTCTGGGAAGGACTTCCAAGCGAATTATCGAATATATACAGAGAGATTAAGGAGATAAATTTTCTAAAATTACACATAAACAATGAAGCGACAAAAAGATCAATTCAAATAAAAAAGTTAGTAAAGAAAATAGAAAAAGTAATTCTTTCTATTCTTCAAGCAGAAAATAAAAGTTTCTCATTTATTGTTACGAATCCGGCACATGCTTAAGGCAATTTTCGAAATTAAGAGTTCACTACTAATAGGCTATAGGTTACCGGTAAATTATAGACGGTACGGCTTACTGGAACTTTATAAATCAACTAGCTGCAATGTGGCGACCCAACAATTGAAATTGTAAGTTATTTGTGATTTCTCCATATCAAATAAACAAGATGTGTTCAGAATGTACGAAATGTTCAAGATTTCATTCCCAGTGTCAAACCCTTCGTGTTTCTTTCAAATTGAAAACGAGTTTAAATTTGTTGGATTGAGTAAAGATCAAACTAGATATTTCTTAGAAGATTACAATATAGAAAAAGAATGTAACTTAAAGGGTGTGCTAATATTATGCAACCATCAATTTCTTATTTGAAACACACAAATGAATTCCTGCAGTTTAGCAAACTAAATGGAAAATAGTGCATTAATTAGCAAAGTGTGTGAAACCAAAACTATAAAGGAAAATAAGATATTAATCCAAAGAATTGGAAGGGCAAAGTATATCATCACATTTCCTTTCAAAGAAGAAATAAGAATACATTTTGAATGCAAAACAGTAAATTCACGTATATAAAGGGCAGCTCGATGGTGGAATTGCCAGAAGAATCTTCTTAACTGCAGGAATGTTAAAGATAAACGGGATTTATAGGGGACACATTACAAAGGGAATGGCACCTTCAAATATGTCTATAACTAGCCTAAAAGGGGACCTCTCCCTAGCTGGGATAAAGAATGACTGGGACAGAAAATTTGAAGATTTAATCTCTATATATTTCCAGAACAACTCCAAGGCGCAGATTGGCATAGATGAACAGAGGAAAATGCATATTTCCTTACGAGAAGTCAGAGGAAAGAAAATAGCTAACTATTGGACATTTACTTTCAGTATTTTTAATCTAATTATCTCTTTAGTAGGACTAGTTTCTAGAGGAATAATATTGAAAAAATTAAGAAAACTATGGGTAGACTATAGGAAACAAAACTCTCAAGGCTTTCACGTAGCTGTGGAACAAGAAGAAATTGAATTAAATTGATTTTCAGCAAAGTTATGGTTTCTTTAAGAAAACAATAACTGTACTAAGAATTTAAGTGTGGGAGGTTTTGAGAAAACCATCATAGCCTGACTGAACTATAAAAATAGAAAAGCTTTATTATGACTTTTGTGTAATGGTAAAAAATAGCGAAGCCTTATTATGATCTTTGTGTAAAGAAAACAGACCTAAAATTGTGAAATCTGATTTGAACAATAGTACCCTTGAATTAACAAGGTCCATAAAATGCAAATAAACCAGCCCATTTCAACATCAGAGTTCAACGCCTAAAAATATTACGTGACCATATAACATGATAAAAATTACAACAAAACAGGGTTTTTTTTTAATATGGGGAAAGCGGAAACCAACATTTTTGAGCAAAGACTTATTATTGGCCTTGGTAAAAAAAAGAGGGATTGCATTAAAACTGGCTTCTGGCCAATGGGAGACAAGAATGACGAAATAAGACAGCTTAAAATAATGATTCTGGGACCAAAATGGGGTAGTATTTTCTGGAACTAACAACCAGTAAGTGTTTTCTTTGTCATTAAGATAGGCTACCACTGTCTGTCTGAATTCCCCTTTGAAGATAAAATTGAGATAAGAAGTAAACTTCTGAAAGATTTCTGTCACCTGGATAAACCAGGCTAAGTAATAAATTTAATACGTATATAGGAGACATAAAAAATAGTGCTGAAGTCAAAGCACGATATTTTATTATAATTTGGTGATTTGGGGTATATTTGATAAGAAAGACTTGGGGACCCTAGGTGAAATACAGCATTTTCTAAGGATTGAAATAGAAATAAAATTAGTTCGTCTTAAAAACTAGAACTTGGGAATAACCTAAGGTTTAAGTAAAATATAAACTCCTTGACCTTAAAGAATAAATTAAAGAGCCTTTTGCCTCCTCCTTCCAGTTTAGTTACCCTTTGGGACTTACCTAGCGTCTATTAAAAACTTATATATATACATATAAGAAGATTAGAACTACATGACAATAGAATATTCCTCTCCTAGCGAATTCTCTGACATTATACGAAAGAGGGACCTATTCCTCTTTTTAGCCACCTTTGCATTTCTCAACCCGTGCTAATATTATATAGAGGCAGTCCTGATGTTTCACAGAAGGGCTTGGGAGGAAAGAGAAAATAAATTGCTAGATTAAGATTTCCAATCTCTTCCGTCCAAAGATCCAATTTTCTTTAGAAAATTGTAGTTTATCAAAGTTCCAAAGAACACTAACTTCGTTTTCAGGATGTAAAACTGAAACTTGGTTTAATTTATACCACCAGTGAGATCTGATAAAAAGGTTATTCCTAGAAAAGATAAGTTGATGCAAAGAATTTGAATTACACTGGCACCCAAGTCTGTCTGATTATTCAAGTGTAGCTATTTCAATTAGAAGCATTCGATAGCCTAGAATTAACTTAATTCTTTTTTTCGGTAAACATTTGTGGATTGAACAAGCAGACCCAAACTGTATTAGAAAACAGACCTAGAAGAGGTTTAGAAGTCTTCAAAATAATTAGAGTTAGAATATTTTCCTTTTATTTCCTGTTATAATAAATATCAGTTGTCACTGGATTCTGAGTACCGATCTTACCCAAGCCTCAGTTATCACGCTACCAAATTTTTAGCCCTGATTAAGGGGGGGCAACCTTACACTGAACGCCAACATTGGATAAATTTGCCATTAATAATGAGGGGCTATAGTCATTAACATAGCGCTCAGTGACTTTACGTTGAAGGTCGTAAATTCTCTTACGTGTTTTTTTACGGTTTGATCCGTGAGCTAAGCAGTCAATGATGTCAAGCATCTCCGTATTATCTTTCAAAATCCAAATCTACAGTAACTAATCCATTTTTGGTTTCTTTTGAATTTTCACTGGCAGTATTTGTTGCAGCGATGTATTTGATGATCGGCAACAAATTTGTGGAGTGTTGGACTTATTATCTTATCTTTAAGTTTAAAAGTTATAATACCGTCTAAATATTCATGTGGTGGTCCTCTTGCTTGATACTCTATGCTCCAAAAATGATCCTTTACTTTTCCAAATGTAGGTTTATCCTTCGCACTTATTAGTTCGTTAAGGATTGCTCTCCATTTCTGTTGAAAATACACAGATACGAAAACAGGATCCATAGAAGTCAATTCTCCTGCAGTCATCTTATCTATGCCGGGCATATTTTTGTTTATTTCTCGTAAATGTTTGATAAATTCTGGAGAATACCATTCTTCCCAAGAAAGTGTAATGACTAGAGATTGTGGACCCTTTTGCTCTATCATTGGCCTTACATTACCAGCAAGTGCCTGAAAATATTGGCGTGAACCTTTGATTCTGGATTGTAGAGAAAACATTAAAGACTCAATATTTTCATCTCGATTTTTAAGACGATCCATGAAATCACGAGCGTTTTGGTTATATCGTATAGTGCGCAGCATTTGACCAATACTATTACAGAAATGTGAAAGTTCTTGAACTGTATATCTTGACGGAACTGTCAATGTCTTCTTAGAATACGGCATTTGATGTAATCAAAATTCCTAATATAACATTGGCGGGTCATGTCTCTCATATAGTTTTTTTCCGTCGGGAAAAAGATTAAGGAATGTCATAGCATCAATTCCTTCTTGAAACAAATCTTCACCTATACCAACTAGTTTTTTCACTTGAAGTTGATTGCAGTAAACCTTTTATTTTCTTTTGTTTTCTGCCATCTGCCACTTCCCTAGCTCAAGGTCTTCTTGATAAAGTAAAAGATTGGTGCTGGTCAAATGGTATGACTCTCAACAGCCAAAAAAGGGCCATTGTACACTTTAGAGCCCCTTATCGTATGAGAGACGCAAGGGAGCCAACCATCCTGACTTATAGGAATGATATTATACCGCGAGCTACTATAGTGAAATTTCTTGGTGTGTATCTTGACTGTTTTCTTTCTTTTATACCCCATATAACTCATACCCGTTCCCTTGTCCTCCGCCAATCTTCAATGTTGTACAGGGTTAACTCATTTCTTCCCCCAGATGTTATGCTTTCTCTTTATTATGCTGTTATTTTTCCTTACTTCTCTTATTGCTGTTCTGTCTGGGGTATTACTAATAAATCTCTTCTCTGCTCACTTCAAAGAGCCCAAAATAGGGCAGTGAAGGCTACTTTTCTTCTACCTCGTTTTTACCCTTCCTCTGATCTTTATAATGATACTGGAATAGCTCCGCTGGATCGTATTGTAAGTAAAAGTTACCTTCATTTAGCACATTCTGCTTTTCTAGGTACACTTCCACCATGTCTGCAGCAGTTTTTCTTTCTGTCAGGCTCAGGTAGGTACTCTTATTTTTTACGTAGCTCTTTTCGCAGGTTCATTTTACCTAAGCGATCATCGACAGCAGGTCAGTGGTCCCATGTTTATCAATCTATTTTACTATGGAACTCCACCCCTCCTGATGTCCCTCTTATCTCTTTCTGCAAAGGCAGTTTCTCACTGGGTATTTCCAGTATAGTATTTCCTCCCTTTTTTTTCTTCCTTTTTTTGCATTCCATCCAAATTTATATGTCTTTTTTTTCATTCAATATATTTTTCTGATTTTTTTTCTTTTTTTTTATATTTAATCCTAATTTTCAATCTCTTCTTCGTTTATATATTTTTTTTTCAGTTATTTGTGAAGTTTCCTGTTAATTTTTCTATTTTCATAAATGTCTCTTATCCATTTTTTTTCTGTTTTTTTTATGTGCTTTGTAATAGTGTCTTATTTGTTTTGTTTGCCCTTTACAAGTAGAGCTTCTTGGGCGTGTATAAACTTTAAGTTTGTAATTGTTTTGTTTTTAGTATTAATAAATTGATTGATTGATTGATTGATTGATCTTAGAAGTCTTCTATGAAGTCTTTTGGGACTGACGTCTAATGGCAGTGTTGAAAAATGTTCAACCAAGTTAGATGTCGCGCAATGAGATAACTTTTCTAAAATAGCACCATCCGGTATACTATGTGGGTTTTCTTGATCTTCTTCTTTTTTCAATAGGCAACTTGTAAGTACTTGCTCCATTTCTTCTATTGTGAACGCTTGTATATTCCTATACAAATAATTGTTGTCTTTCAACCAAAGAAGGGCACTGTGGATCTTCCTCAAATCAATCAGAGTAAACCAAACGTTTCTTATGTAGGTAGGCTGATCGTTGCCAATATTTAATTAAAAAAACTTTTTACAAAAAATAGATTTTTCAAAGAAACGTAAAGAACTCCATTAAACAAAAAATGAGCAAAAATAAAATCAAAAAATCTACCAAGCGTGAAACTACCACAAATCAACATCAATAAATAAATGAAACCCAGAACGAGCAGAAATTACAATAAATAACCGAATCAAACTCAAAGCGAGCAGAAATTAACATAAGTTGGGCTCAAAACTCCTCGTGCCTTCCCAAGGCCAGAACATAATTTGCACTATAATGAAAATTATAAATGTTTTTACTTTTATAACTTTAATAAATCAAATAATATTAAGATTTTGATTACTAAATATCAGTAAATGTATATTAAGCTGACAATGCACATTCATTTGTATTTTTTTCCGTAAAGTGCAAATTATGTTCTGGCCTTGGGAAGGCATAGGGGTTTTGAGCCCAACTTATGTGTAATTTCTGCTCGCTTTTGGTTTGACTCGGTTATTTATTGTAATTTCTGCTCGTTTTGGGTTTCATTTATTTATCGATGCTGATTTGTGGTAGTTTCATGCTTGGTAGATTATTTGATTTTAGTTTTGTTCATTTTTTTTTTAATGGAGTTCTTTACTTTTCTTTGAAAAACTTATTTTGTGGAAAAAGTTTTTTTAATTAATTTCTGTTCGTTTTATATTGACATAGTCTTTTCAGAGAAAAAGAAAATAATATTTTAAATTTTTTCGTTTTTTTACGAATTTATAGTTTGGCCTGCTATTTGTATGCTGGAGAAAAATTTTCAGAAATTTTTAACAATATACACCCTCTTAAAAATCTGGACACAAATAGTAGTGTCTAATTTAGTGTCATACCTCCTCTAGTTGACCTGAAATGGAAAATTTGATACCATTCGCAAACAAATCTGTTTACTTTCTTTGATAGCTTGGATACACTTACGCTATTTTGTTTTGGTTAGATTTTAAGAGCAGAACCAGTCCCCAAAGTTTGAACATAATACCCTCAGTCGTTCTTGGGATACTGCTTAGATGCCTTATTGGGAATTAGCATTGATATATTGAATTTGGATTTAATCTTATGGCAACATTTTGTTTTAAAACATAAAGTCAAATGGGAGGGTGGGGGTGGGAGGAGGATTAGTTTCCCTCCAATCACTTTCGACTATAAAAAGGGCATCGGCCCTTTCTATTTTCAATTGAATGAGCCCTTTTCGAAGTTCCTACGACAACTCCTTTGATACAAAGTGCCCTTGTCTAAACAACAACAGCAACAACAAAATAATACATTATATCCACATCGATCTTTACTATAAACTTGTCAAGCCTTCCAATTACTTTCGACTATTAAAACGGGCACTAGGCCTTTCGAATTCCAATCGAATGAGCTTTTTTCGAGTTTCTACGACAACACTTCCTATAAACACCTTATATGGCTCCAGGGCATAAATTACAACTCTTACCCTAAGGGCTTCAAGGGTGGTTGTCATCCTCTAAGACCTAATTTGCAGAAATTTCAAGTACGTTTTACAAAATGGCTGTCTCAAAATTTTGATTGGATGTGTCTGGGAAAATGGTGGGTGTGAGAGGGGCGTTAGTCTTTCTCCAATCACTTTCAACTATTAAAAAAGGCACTAGCCCTCTCAATTTCCAATCAACTGCGCGCTTTCAATAAAAACCATATATGCCCCCTGCGGTTAACTTATAACCCTCGCCCTGAGGGCTGGGTGGGGGTTGTCATTCTTACAAACCTAATTTCCAAAACTTTCAACTACGTTGAACAAAATGGCTATCTGAAAATTTTGATTGGATGTGTTTTGGGGAATGGTGGGCGTGAGAGAGGGGTTAATTACCGTCCAATCACATTCAATTATTAAAAAGGGCACTATCTCTCTCAATTTTAAATTGAATGAGCCCCTTTTGAAGTTTTTACGACAACTCTATCATTAAAAACCTTATATTCCCCCTGGGCATAATTTACAAACTTTGCCCTGTGGACTCTCGGGGGTTTGTCATCCTTAAATACAAAATTTCCAGAACTTTCAACTACGTTGAACAAAATGGCTATCTCTAAGCTTTGATTGAATGTGTTTGCGGGAAATGGAGGGCGTGAGATGGGGGTTATTACTCTCCACTCACTTTCGACTATTAAAAAGGGCAATTTTAATTTCCAATCAAATGAGCCCCTTTTGAAATTTCTACAACAACTTTCTGTAGAAACCTTATATGCCCCCAGGGCACAAATTACAACCCTTGCAATGAAAGCTCTGATGGAGTTTTTATCCTATAAGACCTAATTTACAGAACTTTCGACTTCGTTGAACATAATGGATACCTCCAACATTTTATTGAATATGTGGCGGGATGTGGTATCAGTGAAAGGGGGTTTAGCCGCCAATTTTTAAAACAATCCTGTGTGCCCCCGGGGCATAGCCTAAAACAATTGTCTTGATTACAATGGGGAGAGGGCCCTGCTTATAGATATAATTTCTTGAACTTTAAACTTCGTGGAACAAAATGGCTATCAAGAAATTTTGATCGGATATGTTTGGGGATATGCTGGGCGTGGAAGGGGTGTTTGTTGCCTTCCAATCACTTTCGAATATTAAAAAGGGCACTAGCCATTTCAATTTCCAATCGAATGAGTCATTTTTGAAGTTTCTACGACGCAGCGTTCAGTAAAAACCTTATATGCCCCCAGGAAATAACTTACAACCCTTGGCCTGAGGGCTGTGGGGGAGTGTCCTCCTAATAAAATTATTTCTATCTGGAAATCCAGAACACTGAATAAAATGGCTATCCAAAAATTTTGATTGGATGTGTTTGGGGAAAAGGTGGGCGAAAGAGGGGGGCTAGTTGCCCTCAAATCACTTTTGACCATTAAAAGGGGCACTAGACCTTTGAATTTCCAATCGAATAAGCCCCTTTTCAAGCTTCTACGACAAAGATTTCAACAAAAACTTATATGCTCCCAGGGTGTAACTTATAACCCTTCCTCTAAAGACTGTGGGGGGAGTGTTCTGCTCGAAGGTATAATTTCCTGAACTTTAACTGCGTGGAACAAAACGGCTATCTCAAAATTTTGATTGGATGTGTTTGGGGAAATGGTGGGCGTGGAAGGGGTGTTAGTTGCCTTTCAATTACTTTCGAATGTTAAAAAGGTCACAAGCCATTTCAATTTCTAATCAAATGAGCCCATTTTGAAGTTTCTACGACAACGCGTTCTATAAGAACTTTATATACCCCCATGGCATAACTTACAACCCTTGTCCTGAGGGCTGGGAGGAGGTTGTCATCCTCAAAAACCGAATTTCCAGAACTTAAAACTACGTTGAACAAAATGGCTAACCTTATATGCCCCCGGGGCATAATTTAAACCCTTGCCCTGATTGTTGTGGGGGAGTGTCCTCCTCAAAAACATATTTTCTATCTGGAAATCAATTACGCTGGACAAAATGGCTATCTCAAAATTTTGATTGAATGTGTTTGGGGGAATGATGGGCGTGGGGGGGGCTAGTTGCCCTCCAATCACTTTAGACTATTAAAAAGGGTACTAGGCCTTTGAGTTTCCAGTCTAATGAGCCTGTTTTGAAGTTTCTACGACAATGCCTTCTGTATAAACCTTATATGCCCCCCGTACGTAACTTAAAACCCTTGCCCTGAGGGTTGTAGGGGAGTGTCCTCCTCAAAAACATATTTTCTATCTGGAAATAAACTGCACTGAACAAAATGGATATTTCAAACTTTTCATTGGATGTATTTGGGAGAATGATGGGCGGGGGGGGGCTAGTTGCCCTCCAATTACTTTCGACTATTAAAAAGGGCACTAGCCCTGTGAATTTCCAATCGAATGAGCCTGTTTTGAAGTTTCTACGACAACGGCTTCTATAAAAACCTTATATGCCCCCAGGGTCTAACTCACAGCCCTTGCCCCGAGGGTTGCGGGGGATTGACCTTCTCAAAAACATGTTTAATATCTGGAAACCAACTACTATGAACAATATTGTCATCTCAAAATTTTGATAGGATGTGGTTGGAGAAATTATGGGTGTGGGGGGGGCGAGTTACCATCCAATCACTTTCGGCTATTAAAAAGGGCACTAGCAACTTCAATTTTCAATCGAATGAGCCCTTTTCAAAGTTTCTACGACAACTCCTTTAATACGAAGTGCCCGGGTGGAGAAAAAGAACACATTATGCCCACATCGTTCTTTACTTAGGCAGCGCTAGCGCGCTGCCTATGATCACAAAGATATCTATGTTTAGTAACTTTTCCAGAAGTATTTCTGCATTTTTTTTGGATATCTGCTGGCAAATAAACGATTCCTCCTTTAAGAGCATTAGTTAATTCAATTGCAGGTCTCTTTGATCCCATTACTTTTCCTAATCTTAAAACAGTTAGACAGGGCATGACACACCGAATAAGTGCCAATTCAGACTTGTTCAATTTTGATATGCATTCAGGAGCTACTTTCACTTGAAGATTATTGGCATCGGGTCGTTGGTGCTTATGATCCTTGATGGTTCGTACTCAAATACACCTTACTACTTGATTTGCAAGGATTTCTAAGGTTTGTTCTGAATTTAATTATTAAAATTCTTTTCTTGCCATCTACATCTCTCTTAGTATCAAGTTTTTAGTATACTATAACGTTAGACTCTATTTTAAACTGACAACACTGTTCAAACGCCACTTGTGTATTATACAGAACACATCAAAGAAGAAAAGCTATCCGTTATTAAATTTCTTTTCTTGCCATCTACATCTCTCTTAGTATCAACTTTTTAGTATACTATAACGTTAGACTCTATTTTAAACTGACAACACTGTTCAAACACCACTTGTGTATTATACAGAACACACCGAAGAAGTAAAGCTAGGTCAAGTTATAAGACCATTTTATCATCTTTAACCATTTCCATAGATTGATATTGTTCCAAATTTATAATAAATAAGTTATGAATTAACATGCTCTTCAGGGTTACCTTAACTGCTAATCACTTTAACCCTTTTTCTCCATCTTCATACGATCCAATTCGCAAATTTTATCTAGGTTTATTTTTTCACTATTATTCAAATAAGATCGTCCGTAGAGTCCAATTCGCGAATCCCTCATCCCTTTTTGCAAATGTCAATCAAACAATTCTGATTGTAGCATCCAATTTTTTAATAACAAACTACTCTCGAGTTATGGCAATTGTCCAAAAAAAAAATATATATATATATATATATATATATATATATATATATATATATATATATATATATATATATATATATATATATATATATATATATATATATATATATATATATATATATATATATATATATATATATATATATATATATATATATATATATATATATATATATATATATATATATATATATATATATATATATATATATATATATATATATATATATATATATATATATATATATATATATATATATATATTTATATATATTTATATATCTGACTTAATCAAGTCAGACATTCTGAAATCGATATTAACGTTGAAAAGAACTATTTATAAGCTTTCAAAATGTGTTTTAAAAATTATTCTGAATAAAAAAAAAATATGATCTTAGATTTTACTTTAGAAGTATCTGCTGAGTCCACAAAAATTAACACGAGACACATTAATTTTTAAAATCTGGTTTTCCATTTCAGTCTTATAAGTTTAATCAAACCTATACATTAAACAGTTTTTCCTTTATTTCTTTTCTCTTTAAATGTAATTGAATTTGACGTCATTAAGGCAACAGTCATTATAAAGTGGCGTCATTATAAATAGCTTTTCCATCATTTCTTTTCTCTTTAAATGCATTGGAATGTGACGTCACTAAGGTAAGTTGTTTTCAAAATTAAGCCTATAATGTAAAGTCAGCCGAAGGGTCCAAGTTCTACCCACGTTCCACCAAAATATTCTCACGCAACACTGGTGGGGCTTTCGCCCAACGTTAAGAATCATGGGTATAAACAGTAGAAAAAAAAAAATAAATCATATCTCGTATAAATCATGGTTTGAGGCATTTACGTATTAATTGTTTGCTCTAAAAATTGCTTTGTTTGGAGTGAACGAAAACAACCACGAAAAACAGAGAATGAATTACATAAAACGTCTAAGATAGTGGAAAATAAATTAATAATATTATTATTCTGACTTGAATTTCTAATTAAATCAGACATTCTGAAATCGATATTAACGGTGAAAAGAACTGTTTACAAGTTTTTTGACCGTGTGTTTTAAAAATTATTCTATATAAATAAAAAAAATATCATCTTAGATTTTACTCTAAAGAAATATCTGTTTATTCGACAAAAACTAACAAGAGACGATGTCCTGGAAAATTCCACCCTGGGAAATCATCCCCACATTTGAAATTGAGCAGCCATATGGAAATGCAGACAAATAAAAAGAACGAAGAAAATTATATAATAGTGCATCAGCTATTATCAAGGAGGGGGTGGGTCATATGTTATGCGAGGGGGAGAGGTGCTATATGCCTTAAAAAGAGTACATAATGTCAAAATTATCTAAATCTCCACAAGCCTTCAGATAAAATAAAGAAGGAGTATTAGGGAAAGGGTAATAATTAATCTCTCATCTTCCATCATTTAGATTAAGTCTGAATGATGTTCATATTTCATGAAATTATATACAATGAGATGTAAGTGCGAGTCACCTATTAGGCCTATGAAGGAAAGGTTGTGGATCCTATCACAGTTTTTTTATATTTTTTCATATGGATTTCCAGTTTCCAACAATTCTAAAGAACATGCTTCCCACCCTCACCCCCCATCCCTGGAATACATTTCTGTGTAAGTGCAAGTGTTACATCATTTCGATTTGAAAAATTTTGGAATCTGATAGTTTATAAGAAAAAAAACAAGAGGAAAAGACAAACGGCATTGTCTTTTATCCCAAGAAAAGGTTAGATCAAAAATTTCACCAAACCTTTAAATGCATTTGAATATGGCGTCTTTAAGGCAAAAAAACTTTGTGTCAAAATTGAGCCACTAATGTATAGTCAGCCGAAAGGTCCACGTTCTGCCCATGTGCCACCACAATATTCTTACGCACCACCGGTGGGGCATACACCCAACGTTAGAAATCATGAGTATAAACAGTAGAAAAATAATAAAAATAAATCGTATCTCCAATAAACCATGGTTTGAGGCATTTAGAAGTATAAATAACATATAATGTATAAGATAGCGGAAAATAAAGTAATAATCTATTCCGTATTATATTATTATTCTGACTTGAATTTCTAATATAATATAGACAATATAAAATATCATAATCTTAGATTTTACTTTAAAGAATTATCTGTTTAATCAGTAGTGCAGCAGCTATTTTCAAGGAGGGGTGGTGGGTCATATGTTAGGCGAGGGTGAGGGGTGCTATATGCCTTAAAAAGAATACATAATACCGAAATTATCTAAATCTCCATGAACCTTCAGATAAAATTCAAAGGAGTATTAGGGGACAGGTAGTAATTAATCTCTCATCTCCCATCATTTAGATTAAGTCTGAATGACGTTCATATTTCATGAAATTATATGCAATGACATGTAAGTGCGCATCAGCTAATATCAGAGCACAGTTTATAGAATTATCCAGTAAGTTTATCGCAGATCATTTCTGGTCTTCATTCTCGGTACGAACAAAAAGCTCCTCCCACTTATTTCTACATTAGCGGGTTAGTCTGTTTCCGTCAATCAATGAGAAATGGTTACAAAGTGCATTATTCGTAATAGCGGGTTTCCACTTGTTTCGTGTCCAAGAGAAATCTGACTTGTCTACCCGTGAAAAGATCTAATGCCGCTTATGTTTATATCTGCAAAAACGTTCTCTGGAGCACTCGCACCTTGGTCCGGGTTTTTATAATGGGTGAGATAGGGTATGATCATACTGCTAATTCTATAAACTGTGTATCAGAGGCAACGCTATAGCGTTGCCTATAGTAAAGGCCATACGGCTTCAAGGTTTTATTATTATTATTTATTATTTTTTCCCCAGAGGCACGTCATATGGAAGGGGTCGTCGTATAAACTGCAAAAGGGGCTCATTCGATTGGAAACAAGAAGTTCTAGTGCTCTTTTTAGGAGTCAAAAGTAATCGGGGGCAACTAGCCCCCCCCCACGCCCTTTTTTCCAAATGCAACCTAAAAAAATTTTGGGATAGCAATTTTGTTAAAATAGTTCAATGATCGCATAACAAAAACTCCGGTGTTGAAACAACCCCAAAGGACCCGGGGTCAGGCGCTATGAGTTATGCCCTGGGGGGCATATTTGGTTCTTATGGAAGGAATGCTCGTATAAACTTCAGAGAGGGCCCATTTGATTGGAAATTGAAAGTTGTAGTTCACTTTTTTAAGAGTCAAAAGATATCGGAGGGTAACCAACCCACCCCACGCCCTTTTCTCCCAAATGTATCCGATAAAAATTTTGAGAGAGATATTTTGTTAAAAATAGTTCAAAGATCATATAAGAAAACTCCGATGTCGACAAAACCCCCCAGGGCCTTGGGGCAGGCGTTGTAAGTAATGCCTTGGTGGCATATATGGTTCTTATTGAAGGGATGCTCGTATAAACTTCAAAGAGGGCTCATTTGAGTGGAAATTGAAAGTTCTAATTCCCTTTTAAAGAGTCAAAAGAGATCGAAGGGCACCTACCCCCCTCCACACCCTTTTTTCCTCAAGCCCATCTGATGAGAACTTTGAGATAGCTATTTTAAAAAAAATTGTTCAAAGACCATATAACGAAAGCTACGGGGTCGACACAGCCCCCAGGGTCCGAGGGCAAGCGTTGTAAGTTATGCCCTGGGGGGAATATATGGTTCTTATGAAAGGGTTGCTCGTAAAAATTTTAGAGGAGCTCATTTGATTGGAAATTAAAAGTTCTACTTCACTTCTTAAGAGTCAAAAAAGATTGGAAGGCAACTAGCCCTCCCCCCCCACGCCTCTTTTTCCCCAAATGCATCCGATAAAAATTTTGAGGTAACCCATTGTCTTGAAAATTGTTCAAAAATCAGATAACAAAACTCAGGTATCCACACATCCCCCAGGGCCCGGGGGCGGGCGTTGTAAGTTGTGCCCTGGGGCATATATGGTTCTTATGAAAGGAACGCTCGTATAAACTTGAGAGAGGGCTCGTTTGATTGGAAATTGAAAGTTCGAGTTTAATTTTTAAGAGGAAAAAGAGATCCAAGGGCATCTAGCCTCCCCCCCCCGCCTTCTTTTTCTACACCCATCCGATGAAAATGTTGAGATAGACATTTGGTTAAAAATAGTTGAAAGGTCGGTAAAAAAAAACTTCGGTATCAATAAAACCCCCCGGGCCCGGGGGAAGGCGTTCTGTCTAAATTATTCCCTGAAGGCATGTAAGGTTCTTACGAAAGGGATCTCGTATAAACTTAATAGAGGGCTCATTTTATTGCAAATTGAAAGTTCTAGTTCACTTTTTAAGAGTCAAGAGAATGAAGGGCAACTAGCCCTCCCCCTACACGCTCTTTTTCCCCAAACCCTTCCCCTACATATTTTGAGATAGCCATTTTTTTTTTTAAAAATTCAAAAATTAGACAACGAAAGTCCGATGTCGACACAACACCCCAGGGCCCGGGAGGTAGGAGTTGTAAGTATTATCCTGGGCCATATATGGTTCTTATGAAACTTCAGAGTGGGCTCATTTCATTGGGAATTGAAAGTTCTAGTTCACTTTTTAGAGTTCAAAGATATCCGAGGGCAACTAGCCCCCCCCCCCCCCAAACACCCTTTTTTCCCCAAACCCATCCGATAAACATTTTGAGAAAGCAATTTCGTTAAAAATAGTTCAAATATCAGACAAGAAAAACTCCTGTATCGACGCAATCCCCCACGGCCCAGAGGTAGACGATGTAAGTAATGCTCTGGGGGTATATGGTTCTTTTTGAAGGGATGCTCGTATAAACTTCGGAGAGGGCTCATTTGATTAGAAATTAAAATTTCTCGTCCAAATTTTAAGAGTCAAAAGAGATCGGAGGGCAACTAACCTCCAATTATGTAATTATGAAAATTAGAAATTAAGTTTTTCAGGAGGACACTCCCCCACAACCTTCAGGGCAAGGGTTGTAAGTTATGCACTGGGGGCATATAAGGTTTTTATAGATGGCGTTGTCGTAGAAACTTTAAAAAAGGCTCATTCGATTCAAAATTCAAAGGCTAGTGCCCTTTTTAATAGTCGAAAGTGATTGGAGGGCAACTAACCCCCTATCATGCCAACCTTTTTCCCAAACGCATCCAATCTAAATTTTGAGATAGCCATTTTGTTCAACGTAGTTTTAAGTTCTGTAAATTAGGTCTTTGAGGGTGACAACCCCCTCACAGCCTTCAGGGCAAGGGTTTTAAGTTATGCCCTGGCGGCATATAAAGTTTTTATAGAACGCGTTGTCGTAGAACCTTCAAAAAGGGCTCATTCGATTAGAAATTGAAATGGCTAGTGCCCTTTTTTAATAGTCGAAAGTAATTGGAAGGCAACTAACACCTTTTTCACGCCCACCATTTTCCTAAACACATCCGATCAAAATTTCGAGATAGCCATTTTGTTCCACGCTGTCAGGAAATTATACCTTTGAGCAGTACACTCCCCCCACAGTCTTCAGGGCAAGGGTTATAAGTTCTTATTGAAATCTTTGTCATAGAAACTTGAAAATGGCTCATTCGATGGGAAATTAAAAGGTGTAGTTCCCTTTTTAATAGTCAAAAGTGATTTGAGGGCAACTAACCACCCTCTCACGCCCACCTTTTCACCAAACACATCCAATCAACATTTTTAGATAACCATTTTATTCAACGCAATTGAAAGTTTTGGGAATCAGGTGTTTAAGCATGACAACCCTTCCCC
>NC_142812.1:56577730-56601549 GCF_049724085.1 Artemia sp. Qi Xiang Cuo
CTCACTGACTAGGCATATAAGTTATATACAGAGATATATAACTCAGAGACA
The DNA here is from genome assembly GCF_049724085.1 of Artemia sp. Qi Xiang Cuo. Lineage (NCBI taxonomy): Eukaryota > Metazoa > Arthropoda > Branchiopoda > Anostraca > Artemiidae > Artemia > Artemia sp. Qi Xiang Cuo. The sequence continues at coordinate 56,577,782 of NC_142812.1, forward strand.
TATTTAACCTACTACTTATAAATATACATAACTCACTGACAGGACCTATATAAGTTATATACAGAAATATATAACTCAGTGACATATTTAGCCTACTACTTATAAATATGTGTAACTCACTGAATAGGCCTATCTAAGTTATATACATATATATACACATACATACACACACATATACATATACACATACATACATACATACATGCATACACATACATATACATACATACATATATACACATATACACATACAAGGAAAGAAAGAAATCCAAAATGAACTTTGAAAGATCAAGAGAATGCAACCGTGAAAAGGCAAACCACGACAAAACACCACTGAAACATTCCAACTCCCGCATTTCACGAACGAAATTCCAAATGAACTCAGAAAAATCAAGAGCATGCAACAGTGACACGGCAAACCACGACAAAACACCACCGAAATATTCCAACTATCGCACTTCACGAAAGAAACTCAAAATGAACCCTGAAAAATCAAGAGAATGTAACTGTGACAAGGTAAAGCACAACAAAACACCACTGAAATATTCCAACTCCCGCACCTCAACGAAAGAAATCCAAAATGAACTTCGAAAAATCAAGAGAACGTAACAGTGACAAGGTAAAGCACAACAAGACACTACCGAAACATTCCAACTCTTGCATTTCAACGAAAGAAACTCAAAATGAACCCTGAAAAATCAAGAGTATGTAAAAATCCAAAATGAACTTTGAAAAATCGAATGAGCCCTTCTCTAAGTTTCTACGTCAACTCCTTCGATACGAAGTGCCCGGGTATGGAGAAATAAGAAAAATTAATAATACATTGTGCCCACATCGTTCTTTACATAGGCAGCGCTATTGCGCTGCCTATGATTAGGGATTATTTTGCTGAGGGATATGGAAATATTTTCCTCATTCCTTTCCTATGGTTTTCTATACGAGTTTGATTAAATATTTCTTTCTTTCTTTCCCTCAAAATCGAGGAGTTTTTAAAATCCACTAATGGAAATCGCAAAAACGCTTCACAAATAGATAAGGATTAACCGTAGGCTTAGAGACATGACTGATTTTTAAAAAAAGAAAAAAAACTCAAATGTTACTTAAATTCTGGTAAAAAGGAAAACGTGTATGAATAGAGGGAATAGAGAGTATAGTTATACAGAGAGTAAAAGTTATCTATTTTAACCTTAGATAATTCCAACCGTTCTTTAATTTTAAATCTTGAAACTAATTAAGTATTACTAAAAAGAATTGGAAAACCAAGTAAAACTTTGCAATATTTAAAACAGCAAACATGAGTCTATGAAAAATCGCAAATTTTATAATTTCAAAATAAGCAATGATTTACAATGCGCATAGAAATATCACTAATGTCAAAAATAATCTCAAATATCATTTATTTTTGGTGAAAAGGAAAAAATCTATGGATAGAGGGAAAGGTTATAGTTGTAGTTATAAAGCTGTAGTCATACAGAGAGTGAAAGTGATCTATTTTAATCTTAGCTACTTCCAACAGCTCTTTAATTTTAGATCTTGAAGCTAATTCGGTGTTATTGAAACAAATTGGAAAACCAAATAAAACTTTGGAATTTTTAAAACAGCAAACGTGAGTTTCTGAAAAATCGCAAATTTTAAATCTCGAAAAAGAAAGTATAGCAAAAAGCAACATTAACCATAGGCTTAGAAATATCACTAGCATCAAAATATAATTCCTCAGCACTATAGCCTCTAATATCAACTAAATGGCATAAAATAGCACAATGTTCACCCATAAGACTGCTAATACATTAAATAATTTTTTACATTTACATTTAATTTACATTTAATTTTTACATTTAATTTACATTTAATAATTTTAATACTTTAAATAAAACAAAAATAACTTTTTGTTTTAATAAAAAGTTAAACAAAAAGTTAATAAATAGTTTAGCATCTTGTCCGGGTAACAAATTTTATACCAAAAATTTTCAAGTTCTGTAGATACTTATGAGACAAGCGACTTTGGTGCTATTTCCCGAGTATTTTTCCATAATAATAATATATACTATTATAAAAAATGACATAATAATAATACAAAATAATAATAATAATAAAAAATGATAATCATCACGATTGAGGAAAAAATCGCAACCGATGTAACTTGCCAAGCAGCCAACGCCCATCTTATGTTCAAAGGTTAATTTCAATTCTTGCCTAGATCTTATTATTCCTTGTCTGAAATTATTCAGACAAGGTTGAATTGAACTATTGGTTGAATTATTTGTCAACGCCACAATAAAACCAACTTTAACCGCTTTACGGTCGTGGTCGTACCTGGAGTGTAATCGCTCGTAGAAAAGGAATTTACTGTAGAGCGGCCCCTTAGCCTCGTAACGTCTCTGTCAGAGACCTTGTCTGCTGATAATTTTTAACCAGACGATTTCCACCCGTATAACTTTCGCATACATAAGTTTCCAACCACCCAACACACTTCCTCACTACTATCCGTCGCAATATCTTCCAAACTGAATGGATCCTTACTTTACGTTTGTTTTTTACGTTGCCCGTATTTCACGTTACGTCACCCGTTACTTTACTTTACCTTACTCTACGTTACCCGTTATTTTAAACCCGTATTTCAGACAGTAGGCTGTATGAAAAGTATGGTTCAATCTCGCTTTCTAGGGCTATAATGAGAGAAAGGTTGAGATGGCTCTGGGGATGAAAGATGACAGATTACCAAAGATTGTCTCTTTCTGCCAACCGTCTAGGGCTAAACGGAAAGCAGATTGTCCGCGGTTGGGGTGGATGGGTGTCATAAAGGAAAATTTAAGGGAAATGGGAACTTCCTAGGTGGGTGTAAAGAGGGAGGCTTTGAATAGATTAGGATGGAGGAGGGGCATGCGTGGCTGTGTTGGCCTCGCATAGCTTGGTGCTGTGGTGAGTTTTTAGTGGTAGTAGTAGTCAGGGTCGTATCCAGGATTTTTTTTCGGGGAGCGGGGTTTAAAAAGTTTTTTTTTTTGGGGGGGGGGAGGCTTACAAAAAAACTTTAAGAAGCGCATCAAAAATTTGTTTTTATCCATTTTTTACGTTTTTGTGAGTTGGACAAACATTTCGTGGGAGGGGAGGGTTCAAACCCCTTAACCTCCCCTGGATAAGGCCTTGGTAGCAGTAGTAATATCCGTTATGTGCATTAATGCTCAGCTAGATTCTCTCATTTGCACGGTCAGTTTATTTTAAGAAAATATCGGAAGATACCCCTACAATGATCATAATTTTAGCCATTTTATTGTCCTACTTTAGCTTATTAAATGTACGTCCAATAAAATTTGCAATCTGAGTTCAAAACTGATAGGGTTGAGATAGCTTGCTATTTGAAGTACATTATACTTCTTGGGCATCAAACGTGTAATTTTGTCGCAAGAAACTTGTGTGTCTGCCACGTTGAAAATGATTTTGGATATGTTGATTGCGAAAAAAGTATATATATGCTAAACATTAATGAAGACGCATATAGTCTTTTTCAGCTTCTAAGTTATTGACAATAACATTGTTGGTTTACAGGTGGGAAAGAATATAAAAACCCGCGTCCTGTTTTCAATATCGGTTTCATATACCGTCGAGCAGACATCAAGAAGTCTGCTTGCTTTTGATAAATCGAGAGGACAGCTCATATTTTGTATAGATTTAAAAGTTTGGGTTAAAACTGAAACTAAAATTATAGCAAACCCTTGACATGGATTTAAAAATATTGCTTAAAATTCAAATAAAAATATCAGCACATCTTTGACTTAGATTTAAAATATTGGTCAAAACTGACACGAAAATGCTAGCACACTTTTTTATTTAGACTTAAAAGTGTTGTTGAAAACTGAAACGAAAACGGCGGTTTAGCTTTGATATAGATTTAAAATGTCGGTTAAAACTAAAAACATGAAGACAGCACATTTAAAAATAATGTTTAAAGCTGGAAGCACATATTCTGTATAGATTACTAGTATTCCTTAAATTTGAAATGAGAAAACGAAAACGACGGTTTAGCTTTGATATAGATTTAAAATATTGGTTAAAACTAAAAACATGAAGACAGCACATTCAAAATAATTTTTAAAACTGTAAGCAAATTTTATTTATATTTTAATATTATTCATTAAATTTTAAATTAGAAAACGAACACGACGGTTTAGCTTTGATATAGATTTAAAATGTTGGTTAAAACTAAAAACATGAAGACAGCACATTCAAAAATAATTTTTAAAACTGGAAGCAAAGATTATATATATATTACTATTATTCCTTAATTTTTAAATGAGAAAACTAACACGACGGTTTAGCTTTGATATAGATTTAAAATGTTGGTTAAAACTAAACACATGAAGACAGCACATTCAAAAATATTTTTTAAAACTGTAAGAACAGATTATATATATATTAATAGTATTCATTAAATTGTAAATTATAAAACGAAAACGACGGTTTAGCTTTGATATAGATTTAAAATGTTGGTTAAAATTAAAAGCATGAAGACAGCACATTAAAAACTAATGTTTAAAACTGGAAGCACAGATTCTATATAGATTACTAGTATTCCTTAAATTTGAAATGAGAAAACGAAAACGGCGGTTTAGCTTTGATATAGATTTAAAATGTTGGTTAAAACTAAAAGCATGAAGACAGCACATTCAAAACTAATGATTAAAACTGGAAGCACAGATTATATATATATTACTAGTATTCAGTAAATTTTAAATTAGAAAACGAACACGACGGTTTAGCTTTGATATAGATTTAAAATGTTGGTTAAAAATAAACCCCTGAAGACATCAAATTAAAAAATAATTTTTAAAACTGGAAGCACATATTATATATATATTAATTGTATTCATTAAATTGGAAATGACAAAACCAAAACGACGGTTTAGCTTTGATATAGATTTAAAATGTTGGTTAAAACTAAAAACATGAAGACAGCACATTAAAAAATAATTTTTAAATCTGTAAGCACAGATTATATATAGATTACTAGTATTCCTTAATTTTGAAATGATAAAACTAAATCGACGGTTTAGCTTTGATATAGATTTAAAATGTTGTTTAAAACTAAAATCATTAAGACAGCACATTAAAAAATATTTTTTAAAACTGTAAGCACATATTATATATATATTAATATTATTCCTTAAATTTGAAATGATAAAACTAAAACGACGGTTTAGCTTTGATATAGATTTAAAATGTTGGTTGAAACTAAAAGCATGAAGACAGCACATTCAAAACAAATTTTTAAAACTGGAAGCACAGATTCTATATATATTAATATTATTCATTAAATTTGAAATTATAAAACTAACACGACGGTTTAGCTTTGATATAGATTTAAAATGTTGGTTAAAACTAAACACATGAAGACAGCACATTCAAAAATAATTTTTAAAACTGGAAGCACATATTATATATAGATTACTAGTATTCATTAAATTTGAAATGATAAAACGAGAACTACGGTTTATCTGTGATATATATTTAAAATGTTGTTTAAAAATAAAAAAATTAATACAGCAAATTAAAAAAAATTTTTTAAAAGTTTACGAACAGATTATATATTGTTTAAAATTTTTCATTGAATTTTAAATTAGAAAACGAACACGACGGTTTAGCTGTGATATAGATTTAAAATATTGGTTAAAACTAAAAACATGAAGACAGAACATTCAAAAATAATGTTTAAAACTGGAAGCACAGATTCTATATAGATTACTAGTATTCCTTAAATTTGAAATGAGAAAAGGAAAACGGCGGTTTAGCCTAGATATAGATTTAAAATGTTGTTTAAAAATAAAAACATGAAGACAGCACATTCAAAACTAATTATTAAATCTGGAAGCACATATTATATATATTTTAATTTTATGCCTTAAATTTGAATTGATAAACCCAAATCGACGGTTTAGCTGTGATATAGATTTAAAATGTTGGTTGAAATTAAACGCATGAAGACAGCACATTCAAAAATAATGTTTAAAACTGTAAGCAAAGATTATATATATATTACTATTTTTCATTAATTTTTAATTGAGAAAACGAAAACGACGGTTTAGCTTTGATATAGATTTAAAATGTTGGTTAAAACTAAAAGCATGAAGACAGCACATTCAAAACTAATGTTTAAAACTGTAAGCACATATTCTATATAGATTACTAGTATTCCTTAAATTTGAAATTAGAAAACGAAAACGACGGTTTACCTTTGATATAGAATTAAAATGTTGGTTAAAACTAAGAACATGAAGACAGCACATTCAAAACTAATGTTTAAAACTGGAAGCACAGATTCTATATAGATTACTAGTATTCCTTAAATTTGAAATGAGAAAATGAAAACGACGGTTTAGCTTTGATATAGATTTAAAATGTTGGTTAAAACTAAAAGCATGAAGACAGCACATTCAAAACTAATTTTTAAAACTGGAAGCACATATTCTATATATATTACTATTTTTCATTAAATTTTAAATTATAAACCGAACACGGCGGTTTAGCTTTGATATAGATTTAAAATGTTGGTTAAAACTAAAAGCATGAATACATCACATTCAAAACTATTTTTTAAAAGTGTAAGCACATTTTATATTTATATTAATTTTTTTCATTAATTTTGAAATGAGAAAACTAAAACGACGGTTTAGCTTTGATATAGATTTAAAATGTTGTTTAAAACTAAAAACATGAAGACAGCAAATTAAAAAATAATGTTTAAAACTGTACGAAATGTTTATATATTGTTTAATAGTTTTCAGTTATTTTGATTTTAGAAACCGAACACGGCGGTTTAGCTGTGATATAGATTTAAAATATTGGTTGAAACTAAAAACATGAAGACAGCACATTCAAAAATAATTTTTAAAACTGGAAGCACATATTGTATATAGATTACTAGTATTCCTTAATTTTTAATTTAGAAAACCAACACGGCGGTTTAGCTTTGATATAGATTTAAAATTTTGCTTGAAACTAAAAACATGAAGACAGCACATAAATAACTAATTATTAAATCTGTAAGCACAGATTCTATATATATTAATAGTATTCCGTAAATTTGAATTGATAAAATCAACACTACGGTTTAGATGCGATATAGATTTAATATGTTGGTTAAAACTAAAATCATGTAGACAGCACATTCAAAAGTAATGTTTAAAACTGGAAGCACAGATTCTATATAGATTACTAGTATTCCTTAAATTTTAAATTAGAAAACGAACACGACGGTTTAGCTTTGATATAGATTTAAAATGTTGGTTAAAACTAAAAGCATGAATACAGAACATTAAAAACTATTGTTTAAAACTGGAAGCACAGATTCTATATAGATTAATTTTATTCATTAATTTTGAATTGAGAAAACGAAAACGACGGTTTAGCTGTGATATAGATTTAAAATGTTGGTTAAAACTAAAAGCATGAAGACAGCACATTAAAAACTATTGTTTAAAACTGGAAGCACAGATTATATATAGTTTACTATTTTTCCTTAATTTTGAAATTAGAAAACGAAAACGACGGTTTATCTGTGATATAGATTTAAATTGTTGGTTGAAACTAAAAGCATGAAGACAGCACATTAAAAACTAATGTTTAAAACTGGAAGCACAGATACTATATAGATTAATAGTATTCCTTAAATTTGAAATGAGAAAACGAAAACGACGATTTAGCTGTGATATAGATTTAAAATGTTGCTTAAAACTAAAAGCATGAAGACAGCACATTCATAACTAATGTTTAAAACTGGAAGCACAGATTCTATATAGATTACTAGTATTCCTTAATTTGGAAATGAGAAAACTAAAACGACGGTTTAGCTTTGATATAGATTTAAAATGTTGGTTAAAACTAAAAACATGAAGACAGCACATTCAAAAGTAATGTTTAAAACTGGAAGCACAGATTATATATAGATTACTAGTATTCATTAATTTTTAATTTATAAAACTAAAACGACGGTTTAGCTTTGATATAGATTTAAAATGTTGGTTAAAACTAAAAACATGAAGACAGAACATTCAAAACTAATGTTTAAAACTGGAAGCACAGATTATATATAGATTACTATTATTCCTTAAATTTGAAATGAGAAAACGAAAACGACGGTTTAGCTTCGATATAGATTTAAAATGTTGGTTAAAACTAAAAGCATGAAGACAGCACATTCAAAACTAATGTTTAAAACTGTAAGCACAGATTATATATAGATTACTAGTATTCCTTAAATTTGAAATGAGAAAACGAAAACGTCGATTTAGCTTTGATATAGATTTAAAATGTTGGTTAAAACTAAAAGCATGAAGACAGCACATTCAAAACTAATGTTTAAAACTTTAAGCAAATATTCTATATTTATTAATTGTTTACATTAATTTGTAAATTATAAACCGAGCTCGGCGTATTAGATGTTATATATATTTAAAATGTTGTTTAAAACTAAATTCATGTAGACATAACATTAAAAACTAATGTTTAAATCTGGAAGCACATATTCTATATATATTAATAGTATTCCTTGAATTTGACATGAGAAAATGAAAACGACGGTTTAGCTGTGATATAGATTTAAAATGTTGGTTAAAACTAAAAGCATGAAGACAGCACATTCAAAACTAATGTTTAAAACTGGAAGCACAGATTGTATATATATTAAAATTATTCATTGAATTTTAAATTAGAAAACGAACACGACGGTTTAGCTTTGATATAGATTTAAAATGTTGGTTAAAACTAAAAACATGAAGACAGCACATTCAAAAATAATGTTTAAAACTGGAAGCACAGATTCTATATAGATTACTAGTATTCCTTAAATTTGAAATGAGAAAACGAAAACGACGGTTTAGCTTTGATATAGATTTAAAATATTGGTTAAAACTAAAAGCTTGAAGACAGCAAAAGTGAAAACGACGGGTTTGAGAAAATGAAAACGACGGGTTATTTTTGAGACTATATAGATTACTCTATATAGTTACTCTATATTACTCTATATAGATTACTCTATATAGTAATCTATATAGATTACTAGTATTCCTTAAATTTGAAATGAGAAAATGAAAACGACGGGTTATTTTTGAAACTTAAATTTGAAACTATGGTGACAGTACGCCTTTTATATCGAGCCAAAAATATTGCTTTAAACTGAAAAGAAAAAATACTCTTTTTCTTTTATATAAATATAGGTTTTAAAGTTTAGGTTATAACTGAAGCGAAAATGGTAGAACACTTTTGATTTAGACTTAAAAACACTGCGTAAAAGAAAATGGCGGCATAGCTTTGATATAGATTTATAAAACATTGGTTAAAACTGAAACCAAGATGGTAGCAATTCTTTGATGCAGAATTAAGCATTTGGTAATTGCATTGTTTAAAACCGAAACCAAGATGGCAGCACAGCTTTGTAGGTTTAATAATAATTTTTAAAACTAAAACCAAAATGGTAGCACATATTCTATATCGATTAATAGTAGTAGCTAAAGTGAAACTATAGAGTTTCACTTTTGATTTAGACTTAAAAACGTTGCGTAAATGAAAACGGCGGCATAGCTTTGATATATATTTATAAAATATTGGTTAAAACTGAAACCCAGATGTTAGCAATTCTTTGGTGCAGAATTAAGCATTTGGTAATTGCATTGTTTAAAACCGAAACCAAGATGGCAGCACAGCTTTGTAGGTTTAATAATAATTTTTAAAACTAAAACCAAAATGGTAGAACATATTCTAGGTAGATTAATGGTATTAGTTAAAGTGAAACTATAGAGTTTCACTTTTGATGTAGATTTATAAAATATTGGTTAAAACTGAAACCAAGATGGTAGCAATTCTTTGGTGCAGAATTAAGCATTTGGTAATTGCATTGTTTAAAACCGAAACCAAGATGGCAGCACAGCTTTGTAGGTTTAATAATAATTTTTAAAACTAAAACCAAAATGGTAGCACATATTTTAGGTAGATTAATGGTATTAGTTAAAGTGAAACTATAGAGTTTCACTTTTGATGTAGATTTATAAAATATTGGTTAAAACTGAAACCAAGATGGTAGCAATTCTTTGGTGCAGAATTAAGCATTTGGTAATTGCATTGTTTAAAACCGAAACCAAGATGGCAGCACAGCTTTGTAGGTTTAATATTAATTTTTAAAACTAAAACCAAAATGGTAGAACATATTCTATGTAGATTAATGGTATTAGTTAAAGTGAAACTATAGAGTTTCACTTTTGATGTAGATTTATAAAATATTGGTTAAAACTGAAACCAAGATGGTAGCAATTCTTTGATGCAGAATTAAGCATTTGGTAATTGTATTGTTTAAAACCGAAACCAAGATAGTAGCACAGCTTTGTAGGTTTAATAATAATTTTTAAAACTAAAACCAAAATGGTAGCACACATTATATATCGATTAATAGTATTAGCTAAAGTGAAACTATAGAGTTTCACTTTTGATTTAGACTTAAAAACATTGCGTAAATGAAAACGGCGGCATAGCTTTGATATATATTTATAAAATATTGGTTAAAACTGAAACCCAGATGTTAGCAAGTCTTTGGTGCAGAATTAAGCATTTGGTAATTGCATTGTTTAAAACCGAAACCAAGATGGCAGCACAGCTTTGTAGGTTTAATAATAGTTTTTAAACTAAAACCAAAATGGTAGCACATATTCTAGGTAGATTAATGGTATTAGTTAAAGTGAAACTATAGAGTTTCACTTTTGATGTAGATTTATAAAATATTGGTTAAAACTGAAACCAAGATGGTAGCAATTCTTTGATGCAGAATTAAGCATTTGGTAATTGCATTATTTAAAACCGAAACCAAGATGGCAGCACAGCTTTGTAGGTTTAATAATAATTTTTAAACTAAAACCAAAATGGTAGCACATATTCTAGGTAGATTAATGGTATTAGTTAAAGTGAAACTATAGAGTTTCACTTTTGATTTAGACTTAAAAACGTTGCGTAAATGAAAACGGCGGCATAGCTTTGATATAGATTTATAAAATATTGGTTAAAACTGAAACCCAGATGTTAGCAAGTCTTTGGTGCAGAATTAAGCATTTGGTAATTGAATTGTTTAAAACCGAAACCAAGATGGCAGCACAGCTTTGTAGGTTTAATAATAATTTTTAAAACTAAAACCAAAATGGTAGAACATATTCTATATCGATTAATAGTATTAGCTAAAGTGAAACTATAAAGTTTCACTTTTGATTTAGACTTAAAAACATAATTAGACTTAATAATTTTTAAAATTAAATCCCAGATGGTACCACATATTCTATGTAGATTAATGGTATTAGTTAAAGTGAAACTATAGTGTTTCACTTTTGATTTATGATTCGTTTACACATTGCGGAAATTCATAAGGAATTTAGCAATCCGTGCGGAAATTCCCTCCGTTTTTGTGCTAGAAAAAATCTCTAGCTTTCCGCAACGTTTTGGTCAAATCAGGACGGAATCTTGGCAAGATTTTTAAATGAATAAAATCATGAGGTTGGATTATCAAAAAATACACGATCTTATACCTTTGGTTCAAGGCTGCACCCAGCTTCTATGATCCTGCGCACCCAGGCTATAAGAAAACTAACAAAAACGGTGTCATTTGGCTCTCTATTGTTCAACAGCTTTCAGAATAGGGTAAGAACATAGGTCATGCTGTTGCAATTATTTGAAACTTTGCCTTAAAACGCAGCGTTATTTTAGCTATAGTTCGAACAGTTACGGACGGATTTCCGCATGGATTTCCGCAATATGTAAACGAACCCTTAGACTTAAAAACATTGCGTAAATGAAAACGGCGGCATAGCTTTGATATAGACTTATAAAATATTGGTTAAAACTGAAACCCAGATGGTAGCAATTCTTTGGGGCAGAATTAAGCATTTGGTAATTGTATTGTTTAAAACCGAAACCAAGATGACAGCATAGCTTTGTAGATTTAATAATAATTCTTAAAACTTATACCAAAATGGTAGCACATATTCTAACTGAAACCCAGATGGTAGCAATTCTTTGATGAAGAATTAAGCATTTGGTAATTGTATTGTTTACCGAAACCAAGATGGCAGCACAGCTTTGTTTGTTTAATAATAATATAAAACTAAAACCCAGATGGTAGCACATATTCTATGTAGATTAATGGTATCAGTTAAAATGAAACTATACCACACCACTGTTGTTGTCTCTAAAGTGCCGCAAACACTAAATTACCCGATAAAACGCAAAGAAGTGCTCGATAAAGTGAGCTGTCATGATGCAGTTACCAAGCTGAGTTTGCGAGGTGACAAATAGCTAATCAATGTTAAAAAATCTGCCGCTGAAGAATTCAAAGACTCTATTTCAGCGATTTTAGCAGAATCTCCAGTCAAGGTGATCACTAAGCGGTTTTTCGGGATAGTATGAGGAATATCGAAGGACTTAGACCTCTCATTCTTTCAAGGATATCCAGGTGTGGTGGAAGCTATGCGGCTCGGTGACACTGGCATGGTTAAGCTTGAGTTTTGTGACTCCATGTCAAAAGCCAAGGCTATGCAAAATGGTTTTAAACTTGGATATGAATACTTATCTGTGAAAAAATATCTTTCGGCACCTCGGTGCCGTCTAAAATGCCGTTCGCCAGACCACAGAGTAGCTGATTGTACAAGTTTTGTTGCGAAGTGTGCACGCTGTGCGGGCTTTCATATTTCCACCAGGGATTCTCCCTGCCAGCTTGATGCAAGATGTGCCAATTGTGGTGAAAATCATGCCTCCTTTAGTCTTAGATGCAAAGTGCTGAGAGATATCATTGCGAAGAAGAACTGATTGTGTCTGTTTCGATTGTTTCGCTTAATATAAATGATACTCGTTTAAAGGAGCATATGATTGATATGCTCCAGTTTGTGTGACCAGTTTGGCATAGTATGCCTTCAAGAACACCTCCTGACTTCTACTAGTATTAACGTGTTGAAAAGAGGTCGTAATCATTCCGTTTTTACAACTAATGCTGAGGTCACTTTTTTTAGACCTTCTGGACGCCTCGCGTGCATTGTTAAGAATAACCTGAGTTTGCTCTCTCCAGTGTGTTTTCACAGTGATAAATTCGTCCTTGCGGTTCGGTTTGGTAATACTGTGCTGATAAATGTATATCTCCCGTGTAACAAAAAAACTATTTCCGCTTTAAACGCGTATATGAAAGCATCGGCCAATCTTAAGGCTATTCTTGCGTCTGTTGTATTGACTGGTTATGATTTCATAGTGATTGGCGACTTCAACACAAATATTACAAGTCAGTCAGTTCGATCCGATATAGTCCTTGATGCTTTTTCTGCTTATAAAATAGTCGAGAAAAGTGTTTATTATTCATATATTCACCAATCTGGAAGTTTGTCTAATATTGACCATGTAGTTTCCTCGTCAAATATTAATGTATCGACTGTTCTTGGTCATGAAGACGATCGTGATATTGACCACCTCCCGATTTCGTTCTCTGCTTCACTAGTCGCTTTCCGTTCTACTAAACTTTTTACACAATGTTCTAAGTGGTTTTACAGGAATAACTGGAGTAGAGCTAATTTTGCGCTTTATATTACTACGTTGTCCGCGTTATTGGGTTCTTTAAATAGTTTCTTACCATTTGCTTCAAGTTACTGACTATTTCTCAAATAATAAGTAGTCTCTAAATGATTATTATGATAAAATAAATTGGTGGTTAAAACAAGCAGAGGCGACTGCTGTTCCTCTAGAAAAGATTAAAGTTAAAACTAGAAAACCAGAATGGGTTTTGGACCCAGAATTAAAAGTTGTAAAGAATAAAGCTAAGTTTTGGCTACGAATATGGGTGTCTTGCGGTCGGCCAAATCGAGGAGTTGTCTTTGATCTGAAGCAAAGTACCAAGCGTGCTTATAAAAAACGCTTACGGCAGTCTAAGGTATCTGGTTTTGATTTTCCTACGTCGAGAAAGGAGTGGTCTCATGTTCTGAATTCGGATAAGCTTAGTAGTGTGTTTTCTGAGAGTTCTATAGTAGTTCATACTTAGGTGTTATATTATAATGATATTTTCGGCAAGGTGAACCGGGAAGTTGAAAAGTTTTTTAGCAACCTTCTTGAGTCGTGTTTGCCTAATCGTATTTCTCAGAATAATGTATTACCAGTTTCCATAGTTGATATTGGTCAAGCTATTAAGAACATGCAATCTAGCTCTGTTGATCAAGACGGAATTTCTTCTTATCATCTAAAAGTCGTTTGCCCAACTTTGATAGATCACCTTCAGCTACTGTTTCAGATGTGTTTATCTACTTCTATGGTCCCCGACAATTTTCTCTGTGGCACAATCACCTCGGTTTTGAAGCGTGGAAAAACTTCGTCAGAGTGTAGTTCTTATCGACCAATTACTGTTTCGTGCACTCTTAGCAACATTTTTGAATATATTCTTCTCCTTTTCATTTCAGAAAATGTTAATTTTAGTGAAAACCAATTTGGCTTTCAAAAAAGGCTGGGATGTCAGCACGCCCATCGTGTTCTAGCTTCTCTCCTGTTGCAATCTGTTAATGATAAATCTCCTCTTCATATCTGTGCTCTTGATCTTTCAAAAGCTTTCGATTGTATAGTCCACTCACATGCACTTTGGTCCCTTTTTTCCAACAATATTAACCTTTCTATTGTTGTTTTGTTACGGTACTGGTATTCTAACTCTTTTATTCGGGTAAAATGTAATGGAGCAGTTTCTGATTCAAAGGTGTTTCTTTGGCGTGGAGTCCGACAAGGTGGTGTGCTTTCTCCAACTATTTTTAAGTTATGTATTGCTCCTATGCTTTCATCTTTGCCTTCGACTTTCATTTCTGATGGAATTGATGTCTCGTATCTCGCTTATGCGCATGATATGTTCCTTGTCAGTCGGTCTAGGGCTGGACTCTCACATTCTGTCAGCTGGATCTCAGACCAGTTCAGACGGATTGGGCTTATGTTGGACGTTGATAAGTGCGAATATATTTCATTTAATTCGAGTGCGAGTCTCCCCCTTAACTGTGGTTTTTTCTCCATTCCCCTTTTCTCTTCTTTTCGGTGGTTTAGTCTTCACATTACTAACAATCTAAAAACGTTTGGGTTCTAACAGTATCTAATGCCAAAAAAAAAAAAAAAAAAAAAAAAAAAAAAAAAAAAGTTCAGATAGGATATTAAAAAATTGTTGCAAATAGAGGGAGGTTCAATAGAAAAGCGCTTGGGAAATTATATTCTTCATTTTGCGATCACTCTATTCTTTTTTTATCTGGTTTTCTTCCAATTCTGAAGCCGAAAGATCTGAATTCTATCCGGACTTATTATTTCAAATTTTCTCGGTACCTTTTGTGCCTCCCTCCGTGGTTCTGGAACCGGCATCTAATATCGGGATTCAGCCTCCCTGATTTACGGGAAAAAGTGACTGTGCTTGCGGGAAAGCTGTCATTATCTGCAGGTCTTTAAGGTTTTTATGGAAGCGATGATTGTTTAACTTTAGAAGAGGCTCAGTCTTTCTCCCTGAAAAAGACTTATGTCAATATAAAACGAACGGAAATTAATTAAAAAAACTTTTTCAACAAGATAAGTTTAAAAAAAAGTAAACAGCTCTATTAAACCAAAATAAACAAAAATAAAATTAAATAATCTACCAAAAATACTATTACCACAAATCCGTATCAATAAATAAATTAAACCCAAAAACAAACAGAAATTAAAATAAATAACAGAGTCAAACTCAAAACGAGCAGAAATTGATATGAGTAGGTTTCTAAACGCCAGGCTTTCTAAAAGGCAGAATATAATTTGTACTTTACTGAGAAAAATTCTTTTAAATGTTTTCTCTTTTATAATTTTAAGAAATCAAAAGTCATTAAAGATTTTAAGGAATAAATATCAGCATATGTATATTAAACTGACAATACATTTTTAATGGAGTTCTTTACTTTTTCTAAAAAACTTATTTTGTTGAAAAATTTTATTAATTAATTAGAAAAAAACAGAAATTGATTGGGTAATTTTGTTTTTGAATCGAAGCTACTGAACTACGTTTTACTAAATTAGTTTGTCATTTAGAGCAAACAGATATCTAATATAAATCAGTTGATGCTAACCAGGTTTTGGTTTTTTCATTTTATTATAAATCGGAATTATAAACATGTACAAATTAGAAAAAAAAATAGAAATTGCTTGGGTAAATTTTTTATTTTTTGGAATCGAAGCTACTAAACTAAATTCGCGTCTTAGTAAATATTTGAAGTAAAACCACGTTATTTTTTCAGTTGACCGTCTTGAATACAATTTATGTTAGGTATAATGCATGGGTGGAAAAGTTTGTTGACAATTTGGATTACGAAGCCGAGGCTTAGCAGGGATCCAAAGTTCATCAGATAGAAATGTTGGCGGGGACTGGCAGATCCGGCCGGACATCCGTACGGATCATCCGGATATAAAATTTTATATATATAATTTTTAATGAATTTAAATTAAGGGACGACGAAGACGCCATAGTAACAACAAATGTTTGCTTAGGTTTCGTTTTAATTACTATCTTCAGAAAGTTACTTGTCCCGCATAAATTCTTGTTCTTCTTAAGTAGTTGAGATAGTATTAACGTCAGAATTAGAATGAAAAATCAAAACAGGTTGACGGTGTTTTATAAACAAAAATCAAAAATTTAAAATCTACAGTGGAATGCAAAGGTCAAAAAAGTATTAGGAAATAGCCATCAAAACTACAATTTTCAATGAAGTTGAAATATTTAAAGATAAAGACATTTTCTTTTTGAGTGAGTTTCATTTTTTATTGGTTTCTGTGTTTTAGGTTTCACCTTATATTTGTGCATATTTGTTATGTGTTATATTTTACATATTTACATATTCGAATTACTTGCTTAGGTTTAATTTCAACCACAGTTTTTAGTAAATTTCTCATTCCACATAATTTCCTGTTTTTTTTTGTATCTAGGCCTTGTTGAAATAAGATTAGAATTAGAATAAATTGCGATAAAATAAATTGAATAAATTTTGTTCTATTGTAGGGTGCTCGGGTCAAACTTAAAACTTCTAAAAGCAAGCAATTATGTGAGGACTCGGAGCCGTCTTGGTGGAGCCAAGACGTTCTATACATAAAAAAAAATAGTTAAATAGGCTTAAAACTAAATTGGGTTTTATTAATTACAAGGGAACCAGCAAACTTAAAAAATCTGTGCCCTGTGACAAAACGCTCATTGATACCCATAAAATCAGTTAATCAAATATAAAAGAATAAATTTAAACTTTATTTGAATTTAGTTATCTTTAATTTTCAAATTTTTAAGTAAATATTTCTTTCAATTATTCCTGAAAGACCCAAGGGAGCTCCTACATCTCAGTTCTTGTGGAAGTATGCTCCAAACTTTAAATGCTATATCCGGGGAAAATCAAAACGTACTGCTGGGGCTAGTCTGACCTGAAGGTCAAAAGCAAATTGCGTGCTTGGATCATGTTGTTCGGATATCAGCCGAAACAAAACTACACACGTTTAAGTAGTGACTTCTTAGTTATTGCGTGTTTATTTTGTCAAAAAAAAGAGAGAATAGACTTGAGAACAGGAAAATACCAAATTTTTTGTTATATTTCTGTATTGTCTCTAGTCCTGAGTGTGTCCTAAATCGTCCTTCGTATAAAATAAATCGATTTGTTGGCAATAAAGCTGACACAAACTGAGAATGTCACCATGAAAACTTAGAGCTAGGACGATTCAATCAACTGATGAGTCACCCATAACACTAGGTGACTAACCAGTTGAAATGTCGTTCTCTACCCCCCGTCGCCTCATATATGCACCCCTAATGCAATTTTATTTGTGCTTGTGAATGTAATATCAACATGAACTTTTCATTTTGTTGTATAAATTTGTGTTTTATTTTTGCCGATTATTCTGATTCATTTTTTTCTTTTTGTTTCTCAGCATGCTTACAAACACATTAACTGATGACATGCAACGGTCTTGTATACTAACCCCTATCAATGTTAAACCCGAGCTTAATAAAACCATTAAATTCCCGCATTTGCTCCCCTTTAAATCAAACATGGAAAAATCGGCAACATTTTCAAAAATGCAACAGAAGCCCATGGGAACTACTTTCCGATCTGGAGTTCTAAATTTGATGAAAAAACTTAAAAGTGGAATGGCTCACAATGTTGTTGGGGTTGAAAGAGAGAAAACTATACCACTAAAAGCGGTATCCAAATTCAGCGACCGATCTTTGACTATAGTGGAAGAGCATCTTTCACTATTTGATAGCCATTCTGAATTTATTCCTTTAAATTCTGGGGACGACGAAACACCAGATGATCCACTGTTTTTTATTACCTCCTCTGAAAGTGAAGGGAGCAGTTTGAAAGGTCCGTTTGAAAATGACCCAAGCCTACCTTTAATTCAAGTTGAGCCCGGTTCTGCACCTGCTACTGATGAATTAGAATTTTTTCATCCCTCTCGAATACGTAAGAGGGCATGCACTATGCCTAGTTTGTGTAGATGTGATAGTGCTTGTGGTGACCCGGCTTGTTCTATGTCCCTAACTGTTCCTAATATGCTAACCAACAGGCAGACCTCGGAGAAGTACGGATCGCCGACAAATTTGAAGCTAGTGAAATTGCCAGTTGTTAAGAAGAAGTCTTCAGAGTCAGACCTCAGCATCATACCTAAAGGTAAGTTTTCTGAAACTTAAAGTACTTGTGACCTTGTATCATGCCAATGCCCTCGCTTCTATGTTTATATTAGGAACAAACTATGGGCAGCTTCTAGGAAGGTTACAAAACTTTGCTAGAGAGTTCACGGTTGTGTCTTGTGCCTTAATGAAATCGAGTTCTTTCAACTGAAAGTAAGCAGCAACATTAAAACTTAAACGAACATAAATTATTCCGTATACGACGGGAGATACCCCCTCCCCCTCAATACCTAGCACTTCACGCTAAAGCTTTAAAAAAAAAACCCCTCGTATTCTAATTAAACGGCCCTTGTATTTCAGGAGTCGTTCTTAAAGGGTTGGGACAGAAAGTCAAACTTTAGCGTAAAGAGCGAGGTACAATTTGTTACCACGAACTGTTTGATAATTTGGGACAAATCATTCCCTTCTTGATTAAATTATAATCATTAATCATTCAGATTAATTATATCTAATTATAATACATTTAAATTATAATACATTTATAATACTAATTATAATACATTATAATCTAATTATAATACATTATAATCTAATTATACAATTATAATACATCTAATTATAATACATTATAATTATAATACATTATAATCTAATTATAATACATTTAAATTATACATTTAAATTACAATCATTCAGAAGGGAATTGATAATCATTCCCTTCTTTGATTAAATTATAGTGTCTCGTCTACATTTTTACATTCTATCTATTTAATTAGATTTTATCAAAGATATATAGTCTATTAAAGGCGAAGGAATTCCTTTTAAGTTCTGGGAGTTTTCTATTTTTGTACATATAAGCAAGTTCATGGACCGGATGCTCCATAAATGCTAAAGAAAAGTTCCGATCCTAAGAAAAAGAATATTCGGTTTATGTAAAAAGTTTCCCCTATATTGCAGTTTTTGTAGTTGGATTCTTTTCTTTTAATCAGTTGCTTAAAAATTCTTGCTTTCGGTTCGAAATCGATTAAATGCCGGTTAAATATTGATTGTCGGTTAAATATGGGTTAAATTTCCATTGTCTTGCCTTCAAAAGATTTCAGTAAGCCAGAATTTTCGGATTTTAGAGGCTCTTCAAATACAGGGTGCTAGAATAGGTTTGAAAGATGGTTTTAAGAAGACTAAGTCATGAAGACCAGGAATAAGTGAAGATGAAAAGCTGATGTTGGGTAACGAAAAGATTGATGAGGTGGGCAGGTTCACTTATCTTAGTAGTATTATTAGTAAACATGGCGGGAGCAGTGAAGATGTTAAAAGTAGAATAGCCATGGCTCAGGGTGTTTTTTCACAGTTAAAAAAAGTTTGGAAGAATAGGAAGATAAGTCTGCAAATCAAGATTAGAATATTAGAAGCTACAGTGATGACAGTAGTTAAATATGGCTCTGAAGCTTGGACGCTTCGAAAAGCGGATGAAGATTTGCAAAATGTTTTCCAGAGAAATTGCTTAAGGATTTTTCTGGGTACCCGGCTGACTGACCGTATTTCAAACAATAGGCTGTACGAAAAATGTGGTTCAATTCCGCTTTCTAGGGCTATAATGATATAAAGGTTGAGATGGCTAGGGCACGTTGTGCGGATGAAGGATGACACGTTGCCGAAGATTGTCCTTTTTGGCCAACCATCTAGGGCCAGACGGAAAGCAGGTCGTCATCGTCTGGGGTGGGAGGATGTCATATATAAAGATTTAAAGAAAATGGTAACTTCCTGGGAGGGTGTAAAAAGGGTAGTTTTGAATAGATTGGGATGGAGGCGGAGCGTGCGTGGCTGTGTTGGCCTCAGGCGGCTTTGTGCTGCGGTGAGTTGTTAGTAGTAGTAATACGCAATGGGGGTAAATTTTTTTCTCTCTAAACTCTTAAGCGTATTTGTGAATTTATGCTTAGCTTTGTAAAGCCACTTAGTAAAAATCCATCGTATAAATCTCAGGCAAATGAAATTTAGGTGACAATAATGTATTTTACTCCCAGTTTTTATGTTTTGAAACACTGTCTATATTTTGCCTTTCCAAGATACTACTCGAATTTGGGTTATTCATTCATATAAAAATATTAATAAAAAAAAAAAAAAAATCAAAGAATAATTTTCCCCAATACTTCCCTTAGGTCTTAGATTCTTTTATGCCTTCTTAGACATCCTAGGATTCGTGAATTGGAGATTCCTAGGATTGGATCCTAGGATCCTAGGATTGGAGATACCATTCGTCCTTCAAGTGTGCTACAGCTAGAATTTCTTCCTATTGGAATTGTTTGAACATGTTTATACTTAGTTGGCCTTTATGACCTCTATGGCCTCTATGTTCGCCGGAGTTTATTCTATGGTTCCTTCTTCGCGTTCCTGTCGGTTACCAAAGGAGGACGAATATGGTAATTTGGTTGTCACTCATGCGAATATGTTCCATGTCAGTTACTAGAGATTGTTCAATTATTTTGCGTATTGTCTGGTTTAATACGTTGCTTTATATGTTTATGTTTATATAAACATATAAGCAGCGTTGCATAAACACTATATTTATATGTTTTGGATTCTTCACAGGCAATTGTTCCCAAAAACTTGTAGTTTTTTCTCCGGCTAAAACTACAATACCATTTTATATCTTCATGTCTTAACAATGATTTCACTATGTCTCAGCAACGATATGCTTTAAGCAGTCACTATGGATAGCAAACGTTCATTTGGTTTTAGGAAGAACTATGGTGTAATGAGTCGTGATGGTCATAAAACCTACTCTTTATGTCGACTTCAAAATAACTGACGATTTAAAATGTCCGCTAAATTATGACAAAACATAAATAATAAACAACAAAAACAAACGCTTATTTCCTTGTTAGGTTAGAACTAAATAACTACCGTGTAATTTTAATCTGAAATGATTTGAATAAAGCAGTGTCAATTGAACATTTGTTGTCTTGTAATAATACTGACAATGCTGATTAATTTAATTTTCAAGTTCTTGTTAGAAGTAGTGACATTTCCCCTTGTTATACCCTATCCTTGTTTTATAGTGTTGTTGTAACACTTTATATGTGCAAATTTCGGTGGTAAAACATCCTTTTTTTCAAGTTGCGTGAATGATACAACTCAATAAAACCTTGAAACACAATTGAAAAGAAACAAAGAGAGAGATGAATGAAAAGAGACTTTTTGTAAAGAGAGTTCTCCACTGACTTTATTTAATACTCTGCCTGTTTTTTTCTGTTTAGATTTGTTTTTAACTGGGAAGGTAGTTAATTTTTAGAAATTACATATACTATTTCTTAAGCTTTCGCTAAAAGTAACTCGCCAAAACCGATATGTCCTTTTTTCTATTTCTTTTTTTATGTTTTTATAATTATAAAGTATGAATATATTTATGCTACGACTACTACTATTACTAAAAAATCACTACAGCATCGACCCCCCCCCATTTATTTGTCAAAATAAACCCAGCCCCTCTCCTCCCAGACACTTCCTACCCTCCTTCACTTCTCCGGCACCACCCTGTCATCCGATTCTTCCTCTCGCCCTATGAAGAACCCACCCAATTCGACTTCTTCCTGCCCTATCCCTTTGAAATCCTACTCCCCTTCTCATTCATTTTATCTCTTGTGCCTACCCTTTCAATGTGAATCAGGTTTGAGAGTTTTTGCATATAAAAATTATCCTGTAGTAAATCCTATTTTCCCCCTATCAAGACCCTCGCAGTTAGATTTTGTGCCCTATCCCCGTGAAACCCTACTCCCGTCCTATTACGGACATAGCTGTACACGCTCCTTTCGTTAAAATCTTCTTTTTTTTACACTCTCCTAAGAAGCTCCAGTTTCCATTAAATCTTTTCCACATCCTCTTCCTAGCTCATTTGGGGACGAACTGCTTTTCATTTGGCTCTGGATCAGTGGTTTCCACCTGAATTTGGGACATGCCCAATTTAGGCATTTCTAACATTCGCATGCGCAACTCGTAATATCTAAATTTCGTTACTAAAATTTTACTGATTGTACTAAATTTTTGTTTGTATTAAACCCCTTTTATACAATGAATAACGTCATCGCAATACTTTTTTGTATCTTTTTAGCATTTTAAGTGTATATAAATGTGACATCATTTTTTTCAAACTTAAATCTCTAGAGTATTTAAGTTTACATCCTCTTCCTATCTCATTTGGGGACGAACTGCTTTTCATTTGGCTCTGGAAAAGTGGTTTCCACCTGAATTTGGGACATGCCCAATTTAGGCATTTCTAATATTCGCATGCGCAACTCGTAATATCTAAATTTCGTTACTAAAATTTTACTGATTGTACTAAATTTTTGTTTGTATTAAACCCCTTTTATACAATGAATAACGTCATCGCAATACTTTTTTGCATCTTTTTAGCATTTTAAGTGTATATAAATGTGACATCATTTTTTTCAAACTTAAATCTCTAGAGTATGCTGAGCCAAAAGGTGCACGTCTTGCACAGGACCCGCCAAAATATTGCTATTCCCCACTGGTGGGACCTGTTCCCTATGTTGGGAAACAGGGCCCTAAATGGTTGGCCGAAAAGGACGATCTTTGGTAATCTGTCATCTTGCATTCGAGTCGTATAGAACCCTAGAGAGCCATCACCCTAGAAAGCCGGACAAAACCATATTTTTCGGACAACTTATTGTTTGAGACACTTGTTCCAATAATGCACTCGCTTATTGATACCCTCTTCATGAAGTTTGTCACTTGCCCATTCAAATGTTTTGTTTTGTCGTGAATGTGGGAAAGGTGGTGCTGTCTACTTTTTTGAGTCTGAGCACTACCCATTCTGTACAAAGCTAGGAAAACCCTTTACTTCTCCAAATTAAATGTCGCCTTTTTTTATGTTGGCTAAAAAAAAACCTGTTTGTTTTTTGTAGTAGTGCTGTATCTGCATTCAAAAAAACTGTTTTATCCTTGTTTTGTGTGGAAACGTCAAGCAAAAAAAGATGACTTTGGTATTCCTAGCTGGCTGCTTCCTGACTTGTCGCTCACTGTGACGAAGAAAATCGTACTAACCCCTGGCCTACTGCCTTCCCAGCAAAAAAACAAAGTGTTTGATTTGTCTGATGACAAT
>NC_142812.1:56836921-56866164 GCF_049724085.1 Artemia sp. Qi Xiang Cuo
CTTAAAAAAGAAGAAAAAATTTAGCAACGAAATAATATGCCCTCTTTTACAGATAAATTACCCTCTAAAGTTTATTCTGCTGTTTGTAGCGCTCTATGTCTCTTAGCACTTTAGAAATATTTAAAAGGAAAAGCTTTTAAAGTAAAATTTGGAAAATTTTGAGTTTGGAGGGAAGGGGGGCTAAGTCCCCCTGAAAAAAAAACACATTTATGCATTTTTAGATATTTTATACTTGAAAGCCTTGAATTACGTAAAATGGCAGCTGAAACTGCTTTCCTTCTCTTAATCATCTCTTTTACATGCTCTTTCCATCCTCCATTTGCTGAAAGTGTTACTCCCAAATATTTAAAATTTTCACTCTTTTACATTTTCACCTTTATATTAAAACTCTACTTTTTGATCGTCATTATTCACGCGAATTCCTCTAAAAATCACAATCTCAGTCTTTAAAATATTCAACACTAGTTTCTTTCTATCTGAATATTCTTCTAATATACTCAATAAGATTTGGAGCTCCTCTGGTGACTTGCCTATTAACACCGCATCATCATCAGCAAAAAAGCAACAGAGATAATGTCAGG
The DNA here is from genome assembly GCF_049724085.1 of Artemia sp. Qi Xiang Cuo. Lineage (NCBI taxonomy): Eukaryota > Metazoa > Arthropoda > Branchiopoda > Anostraca > Artemiidae > Artemia > Artemia sp. Qi Xiang Cuo. The sequence continues at coordinate 56,837,503 of NC_142812.1, forward strand.
TTCCCTAGTGACACAGTCGGGGCCCCATACCTTTTTTTAAAATGGTCAACAATATCATTTATATACAACGTGAACAACCTAAGCGAAATACTACTACTACCCTGTTTTACTGCTTTTCTAATTTCAAACGGCGACAATAATCTCTTCCCTAAGACTTTAACTATACCAAATGTCTTTCTATACATATCCGCTAATATCCTAACAAAAAGTCTAAGTAAGCTTACCCTTAAAAGTTCTAAGCACAGGAAAATCCTATCAATACTGCCGAAGGCCTTAGTAGTATTTTTTTAGCATTTTCAAAAGAGATATCTATTCTACCCCTCTTTTTTGAATATTTACTAAAATTGAAATACATGGACTGTTTAATATTTAAAAGAAGGAAACTTTTTAAAAGAGCTAACAGCACAATGAAAAAAAAGTGTAAATAAGGAAATTCTTCCTTAACTTAATGGCGAGACAAAAAAAAATAGATTTCTTTTTATTATAATAATTAGAAAATTTTACTCACCAGAAGTTGCTTAGAATATTCCATATCTATGTAAATGATTGCAAAAATATTGATACTAGTAGATTGAATGAACTATTCAAACTGTAGAAAGTTCTAATCTGAAACCTGAATATATACAAAAAATAATTGAATACACTGGCAGCTAAAAAAGACGCACCGGTTTTTCTGGCACGGATTTACCCTAAAAAAAAAACATGTATATCATGAAATAGAAATCTAGTCTACGTAAATTATGTCAAAAAAAATCCCAAGTAGCACAAGATGGAACATAGTATAATGCCATGTGAGGGAGCTCTGAATCTCTTTGAAAAGATGTAGAACTTCTATAGTATAACGTAGAAATTCTTAAGGGCACACGCAAAGTATAATCCCTTACCCTACTGATGACCTGCCTTGCCTTTTCCATCTCTGTGCAGATAAATATGGGAATGTAACATTTTATCTGTATAGATAGAGAAACAATTTCATTAATTCCTGCTCCCTCCTACCTCTTTCAACATTTATCTGAAGCCTCATAAAGTGAAACCAGTTTGTCGATTAAAAAGTACTTTTTTAGGAATCTACCCTACCACCCCCCCTAAACAATGACTAGCCTCCCTCATTATAACTGATACACAACTACAGATCACAAAACTTGGGTGAATCCAGTACTGCCACCGTGTGACATTACTTCTTTTGCAGCTGGGAAACCTAAAACATAGTTATTAATACTCCTAAATTAATTAGCTTCTCAGAATTATAAATTGATTGCAAATTCGTCCTCTTTGGGGTAAGGGCATAGTTAGTGCCCTAAAATTGCAGAAAACAAGACTTTCCCCTGGCCCAATCTGTATGGTCACTTAAAAAAGAGCTTTAAATTTACGTTTGAATGAGTTCCCTCCCAAATATCTTGGACCTTCAGTTTGATACAATCACCCCTGGAAAAAAAAACATATAAACATGCATCGACGATGTTTCTTCTGAAAAAAAAATGCGAAATTCCACATTTGGAAGATTGGAGCTTGAAACTTTTACGGTAGGGTTCTCTGATATGATGTATCTAATAAAAAGATTTTCAATAAGATCACTTGCTTTTTGGGGGTGTTTCCCTTTTTTTCAAAAATCATGCAAATTTTCTTAGATTTTTGGTTTTGGGTAGGTAACAATAAACTGAAAGAATTTTATATTTTTAGAAACAGCATAAAAAGTCAATACTGCCGGTGTAACAATTGTCATAAGAATTCCATTTTTAGTTTTGATGAATATTGGCCGAAGTCACTTTTTACTTTCAGTTTTTTATCCCAGACTATTTGATAAGTTTATTTTGTAACGAATTTTTTTCTGAGTCTGTTAAGTTCACTTAGTAGAATAGGATAATTAAAAGAAAGAGGGGTCAATTTGACAGGTTGTTAGTAAGTTTAAATTTTATTTTTCTTCCGCTATTCTATTTTTTTTTTTTTTAACATCTGAGGGATTTAAGTTCGAGGGGAGAATTGCCCTGTTATGACAGAGGTATATTTTACATGGCAGTTATAAAATCAAAACATGGTATCTATTCAGGCAAGAGGGTTTTGAATATCTCGACTCCTTCTGTAAACTATTCTAAGGCGTAGGAAATTGCATAAAGACAAGTCTAGATCTGTTATAATCTACCAAAGCAATAAATCGTTCTGTAATTTTGGTTTGAGTTTGAATTTTTTTTTAAATTAAATGCATAGTAACTAAATATATTATTGATTAAATAAACTCATCCCTTTGCAAGGAATCCTTTTCGTTTAAAATTTATTGTATTTTGTTTCATTTTGCATGCAATTTCATTGATATTTTTATTTGAGTTTGTTTCCTAAGAATATTTAAAAATAAACTTGTTCCTACGAGAGAAATATCCTGAAATATATTCCCCGTGACCAAACCACAACTGCTATTTTGGTGTCTGCCTCCCCCCCCTGGAAAATGTTATGCCATCACCCTTGCTGATTTTGTTGATATATGTACTGTTTTCAAAACTTTTCTTTTTAGTTTCGGCGGGTATTAGCAGGAGTCGCTCCAACCAAAAGCGTCCTCTTTTGCTCATTTTGACAATTCAGTCCTAAATATATGAAACTGTGGTCAATTCCTTTTCAACCATTTGTGAATTTGGTTTGATTTGAATCTTTTTTTTTCTTTTTTTTCATCAGAAAAGTTTGATTTGCAAGCGTTCTTTTGTTCTGTTCTTGTCTTTATCCCTTCAAATCTTTTGTTATATAAAGGGTTAAAAATAAATTACTATCATTGATAGTGCATAGAGTCCCAAATATTTCGTATCCAAGAAACATAAAAAAGTGGAAGAAAAAAGAAGAAAAATAAGCTCAATTTGGAGCTACTGAAAAGTAATTAGAAATCAAGGCTCCTAACATTCTAATAAAAGCTAAATTATATAATCTGAAAGCATTTTGGTAGACTGTAATTAAGCCATGCAGAAATTGTTTCCGAGTTAAAAATGTTCGAATTATGCTGCGTGAGTCCGACGAGACTTACATTTATAAGCAATTATATAAGTTATATAGGCCTAAAGCTCTAGGTCCCTCCTCGTCCCCCGTTGTTAAGAACAGGGGACGTCCCCTGTTCTTCGTCCCCTGTTTCGTCCCCTGTTATTTTGGCAATTTTAAATGTAATAGCAAATCGAATTTAGAATTTATGTCTCTTTTCCCAATGTGAAACACTAAGCAAAATCGTTCTCCAACAAGCTGCTAGTCTTCAATCCATTTAATCCCCAGGTCAAGAACGTATCTAGGATTTTGTTCCGGGGGACGGGGGTATCTACAACGCATCAAAATTTTGTTTAAGTCTATTTTTAAATACATTCGTTCGAGTCGGATAAATTTTTTTTTGGGGGGGGGGGAGAGTGGGAAGTTCAAACTCGGTGGATCAACCCTTGAATACTGCTTACCTTAAGGTTAATAGATCTGCTTAAACTTTGTTTGAAGAAGACAAAAGACAATCAAGAAATTGTTTTTCAATTTATAATTTCTTAATTGCGTTCCATGATCAAACACTTCGTGGTAATGAACTGCAAGTAAGGAGTGACTCAGCTTAATAATAACTGAAACTCTAAAATAGGGAATCTTAAAGAAAACGCAAGGAAAACAACTTAATAAGGGTCCTAAGGGAAAATTTCAGTAAAAATATGCCGCCAACTTTTGCTTGCGTTGCAAGATTACCCATGAGCTGATATATGAAGCCACTATAATCAGAAATGTTTCCCCTGAACGGAATTCTGGGAATTTCTGTATTATCCCCCTGAACGGACACGTTTTTTTGTGTTTTATATTATCATTTTTTTTACAGGAGTGATTGTATTTATCTAGTTGTCACTTTGAAAGAGATTTAAATTTTTACATTATGGAGTATAAAGGTGTCAAATATATTGCTTTTTGGTATTAAAAAATAAATTAAAAATATAGATTTAAAATATTTTGTCCGATTTTCTTAATCTTAGTTTTAATGCTTTACTTTGAACAAAATACTTTGATTATGCGTTACTTTTTACAAACACTGAATCTAAAGGTATCAAATATTTTGGTCTTTGATAACCAAGTTCAAAACTGTCGATATTGTTCAAAAATATCCGTCCGACGCTTCGGCATTGCTCAACAGAACTGAATGCTGGGAATTTATATCTTAGTTTTTTGATTAGGCTATTGTTTTGTGTATTTTTTGTATTTGCTTACTTTTTTCATTTTATATACTTTTACTTTAATTGACATACTTTTTCCATTGTCTTAGAAAAATGTTAGTCTCTACGCTTCATGAAACAAAGAAAAAACAAGTTTTTTCAACTGAAAAATAAGGAGCAACATTAAAACATAAAACGAAAAGAAATATATTATGTATATGAGGGGGGTGGCCCCCTCCTCAACACTTCGCTATTCACGCTAGAGTGTTTCGGCACTTAAAACAAAGTTACTTATTGTTCTAATTAAACGACCCTTGTGATTCGGGAGTCCTTTTTAAAGAATTCGTACAAAATTTTAACTTCAGCGTCAAGAATGAGGTGCTGAGGAGGGGGAAACCCCCTCATATACTTTAAATTTCTTAAATTTTAATGTTGCTCCTTACTTTAAGTTGAAAAAACTTGGTTTTTGTTTTAATTTCTGATCACTTTTTAAATAACGACAGGATACCTGGCTCCACCTCCAGAGAATAATCCCCCTCCCAAGAGAATTATCCTCTGTACAATTCAATTCTGGCAAAAAATTACCCCAGAAAATTACCCTTAACATCTCCACGTTTAAAATTGAATCGGTAAAGAGAAAGAAGACATATAAAGAAATTTCGTATAGGAATTTGGGCAAATTCAACCGGTGTAAAATTTCCCCTGAAAAGTTCACCCCCTGGAAACTTCCCTCTCCATGGAAAATTCTTTCAGCAGAAAATTTGCCCCCCCCCCCCTTCTACCACTCGAAAATTAAACGCATAAATTCCAATAATAAATAGAACAATGGGCAAATTTTATAACTTACAAACCTTTCCCCAGTGACTTTAGGGAGTCATTTTATGTCCAAAGAAATTGTCATTGGGCCTTTCAACTATGTTGAACAAAAAAGCAGTCTCAAAATTTCGATCAGACGATTTTGCCGAAAAATTGGCGTGGGAGGAAGCCTAGTATCCCTCTATTTTTTTGGTCACTTAAAAAGGGCACTAGAACAAGAATGAACCATCTCCCGATGTCCTAGGCCCACTGGGTCGATACGATTACCCTTGGGAAAAAAGCAAACAAAAGACAAATAGACGCATCCATGATCTTTCTTCTTGCAAAAATTAGAAAATTCCACATTTTCGCAGATATGAGCTTGAAACCTGTACAGTAGGGTTATTTGATGCGCTGAATCTGATGATGTGTTTGTCATTAAAATTCTATGACTTATAGGGGGGTCTTTCCCCCTTTTTTCGAAAATCAAATAATTTTTTCAGGGTCGTAGCTTTCAGTGGCAAGGAGGGGGGGGGCAGACGCCAAAATAGCAGCGGTGGTTTGGTGACAGTTAAGGCGGCTTAGGGCACCAAACTACGAATTTACCCTGAACAGGACGAATTTGCAATCAATTTAAAATCCTTAAAAGCTAATGGATTTAAAAGGATCAATAACTAAATTTTAGTTTTCCAAGTTGCAAAAGAAGTAATGCCGCACGGTGGTAGTACTGGATTCAACCAAGTTGATTTTCTTTATTTGTAATGAAGTTAGGTTACGCTTAGTGATCTGTAACTGCGAATCAGCTATAATAAGGGGAGGTGAGAGTCATTATTTAGGTGGGGTTAGGGTAGATTTCTACAAACATACATTTTAATGGCCAAACTGCTCACTCTTCATGAGGCTTCAGATAAACGTTCAAATAGGAAAGGGGGGGGGGGTAGGAATTAATTATAATGTTTCTCTGTACAGCTTATATGTTACATTCCCATCTACCAGCACAGAGGTGGAAAAGGCAAGGTGGAAATCATCAGCCCCGCCATGAAATCTCCTTGGGGTAGCAAATACTGCTAAGGAACTTCAGCAATTTTAAATGGTAATAATTTTCTTTTTCTATTTATACGAAGTACTTCAATGTATCTAAACAAATATATATAATGTATTTATCGATAAGAAAATCCTATTGTAGAGGTTGTGATGACTTCAGTTATGTAGAAGATCAAAAGTCTCACAGAATTTCCACCCATAATACTCCTTTTCATCCAACTAAAATTCTTTATTAGTAATATTAACAAGGAATTTTCACCAAAATTATTATTCATTGCCAATTTTGTAAGTAAATTCAAATTTTATCCAAAACTGAAATTACAAATTTAAACGTTGGACGGTACTAATCGACGTACAATTATTGATTTATACATTTTAAAAGCAATTAACCAGGGATATAAGGGGCCGATACCTCAACTTATATCTTGGTTAGGCCTGGGTATGATTTGGATAGCAATCAGAAATTAAATAAAAAAAAAGAGCTTTTCAACTGGAAGCAAGGCAAAAATTTGAAACCTATTTGAACAGATTATTCTTTGTATGAATGGGACTGTCTCCTCTTTAGATACTTACTCTTTAATGTGAAGTTTGGCTTTTTTCCAAGTTTTGAAAGAAAATTTGCAATTGGACAAAAAAAATTTCAAAGCACTAAAAAACTTTTGTTTAATCAGCAAGGTGTCGAAAAGGGGGCAGTCCCCCTTATATACAGAGTAATTTATATTTTTTTTAAGTTTCAAACTTGCTCCTTACTTTAGTTGAGAAACCTTTTCCCTTTGTTTAATTACATTTCGTATTTTAACTACAAACGATCAATATTTCAATGATCTCTGTTTAGATTTTGATGGGTAATCAAACAGTTCGTGGTATTTAACCAGGGGTGATCGTATAGACCCAGCGGGCCTGTAACGTCGGGACAGGGGCTCATTCTAATGGAAATGAAAAGTTCTAATGCTCTTTTGAAGTGACCAAAAAAATTGGAGGATGACTAGGCCCCTTCCCATGCCACTTTTTTCCAAAATCGTCCTATCAAAATTTTTAGATAGCTTTTTTGTTCAGCATAGTTGAAAGGCCTATAACTATGTCTTTGAAGATAAAATGAACCCCTACAGCCCCTAGGGAAAAGTTATTAAATTCGCCCTTTGTTTTATTTCTTATTGGGAAGTGTGCATACATTTTTCGGGTGGGGAGGGGAGGATGAGTTCTCTGCTGGGAGAATTTTTAATGGAGAGGATAGTTTCCAGGGGGGATATTTTCAGAGGAAATTTTACGCTGGGTGACTTTGCCTGAATTCATATACGAAATTTCTTTATATGTCTTGAATTCTCTTTACCGATTCAATTTTATGCGTGGCGATGTTAAGGGTAATTATCCAGGACAAATTTTCGCCAGGATTGAATTGTCCAGAGGATATTTCTATGGAGAGTGGGATTTTCCCTTAGAGGTGGAAAAAAAACAAGTTTTTTCAACTGAAAGTAAGGAGCAACATTAATACTTAGAACGAACAGAAATTATTACGTATGCGAGTAGGGTTGCCCCCTCCTCAACATCTTGCTCTTTACCCTAAAGTTTAAATTTTGTTCCTATTCCTTAAAAACGACTCCTGAAACACAAGGATTGTTTAATTAGAACAATAAATAACTTTTTTTTAAAGTGTCAAAAACTGTAGCGTGATGAGTGAGATGTTGAGGAGGGGGGCAACCCCCATAATATACGTAATAATTTCTATTAGTTTTAAGTTTTAATGCTGCTCCTTACTTTCAGTTGAGAGAACTTGTTTTATTTTATTTAATGAAGCTTAGAGACAAACAATTTTCTAAAGGCAATGGAAAAAGTATGTCAATTAAATCAAAAGTATATAAAAATGAAAAAAGTAAGTAATTACAAAAAATACACAAAACAATAGCCTACTTAAGTTGAGTATAATGAGTGATGGAGACTGGATTGGTTATTATTATTTTTATTTTATATTTTGTATTATTATTTTGCTTTTATGTTTTATTTATGTATTATCAGTTTTAATTCAGTTATTTATTTATTTTTCTATATTTTTTTTATATTTTTATTATTATTATTATTATTATTATTATTTTTATTTATTTTTATTTTTTTTATAGGATATAGTTTATCTATTTTTGGTTTATTTATAATAGTTTTAATTAAATAGTTGAGGTTTATGTAAATAGTTGAGTTATTAGGTAAGTAGTTACGTGGAGTTTCGCGCGATCGCAAACCTTCATAGGATTTCTCCAGCGTGAAAGCGTTGTTTAATTTATTTATTTGTTTATGAAAGTGGATTAATAAAATTACGAACTTATGAACTTACTTACTTACAAAAAGTAAGATATTAACTCCCAACATTTAGTTCTGTTGAGCAATACCGAAGCGTTGGACGGATATTTTTTAACAATATCGACAGTTTTGAACTTAGTTATCATATACCAAAATATTAAATGCCTATAGACTCAGTGTTTATAAAAAGTAACGCATTATCAAAGTAGTTTGTTCTAAGTAAACATTAAAACTAATATTAAAAAAAATCAAATCAAAATTTTTAATTCAATATTTTTAATTTAATTTAGAATACCAAAGCAGTATATTTGACACCTTTTATACTTCATAACTGTAAAAAATTAAATCTTTTTCAAAGTGACAGTTTAAAAAATACAATCACTGCTGGAAAAAAAATTGGTAATAAAATACAAAAAACGTATCCGTTCAGGGGGAAAATTCAGAAATTCCCAGCATTCCGTTCAGGGAAAGCATTCCTGATTATAGCAGCTTCGTATACTATCTCATGGGTACTCTTCCTATGCAAGCAAAAGTTGGCAGTATATTTCAACTAAAATTGACCCTTATTAGGTTAATTTCCTTGTGTTTTCTATAATCATACGAACTTCCTTGTGTTCAGCAATTGTGCTAATTACTAATAAACAAATACTTATTAAGAATCACCATAAAAGCTGATTCTTAGACTGAATGTTATTAATAGTTAGGCTCTTATACTTTCGTCATTGACAATTCACAAATTAGAACTTACATTTTCTTAATTATGGGGTCAAAATCTATTGGCAGGCAGCCAACAAAGGGGCAAAAAGTTTTTTTTCATGGTTTTTCCCTATTATGCTCTCTTTCCTTTGGTTTCCTTATAATTACTTTATAGTCCCAAATTTCCAGGGGGCCTTGGCCCCCTACTCCCCCCCCTTTCCGGCACCCATGTTTGATGGGTCAGACTAAACTTAATTAAACTTATATATTTGGAATCAGCATAATAAACATTACAGTTTGTTACCACAAACTCTTTGATTATCCATCAAAATTGAAGTTAGAAAACTTTAAATCCTAAATTGCAGAGAATTGTATGAATAAATATCATTATACATTTAACAGTCGATCTACTTTTATTAGTTCTTTTTCAGTAATCATGTTTATTATGATGATTTTCTTTCTCTTTCTGTTATTGCTGTTAATGTTTTCACGTATAAAATCTACACTGTTCGAGATACACATCGTTTTCAATGAAATTCAAATGGTTTAGAGGTTTGCAGAGGGAGGGAAGGGGACGTAATCATATTTGTAAGTCTCGATTAGCCTTGAGATAGGACTTTTTGTTGTCCTGTCATTGATCTTATAATAAATAAAAATATACTGCTCGAGATACGAACCGTTTTCAGTGAAGCGCAAATGACACTGTGAGCTTTAGAAGGTGTATACGGTGGTACCCTAACTAAAAGAAAATAAAAGAAATAAAGTTTTTTTTTCCTGAATGCAAGGAGCAACATTAAAACTCAAAACGACAGAAACCAAACCACATATAAAGGGCTTGACCCCTTCTAAATACCTTGCTTTTCACGCTAAAGTTTTTAGCACTTTTAAAAAAGCTTTCTATCATAGGCAGCGCAATCGCGCTGTCATAGGAAGCGCAAATGAGCTACCTAAGAAAAGAACGATGTTGGCACAATGGATTGTTTTATTTTCCATACCAGGGCACTTCGAATCGAAGGAGATGTCGTAGAAAATTCAATAAGGGCTCATCCGATTGGAAATTGGAATGGCCAGTGCCCTTTTTAATAGTCGAAAATGATTGGAAGGCAACTAAGACCCCTTCCGTGCCCATCATTTCCCCAAACACATCCAATCAAAATTTTGAGATAGCCATTTTGTTCAGCGTAGTTGATTTCCACATAAAAATTATGTTTTTGAGGAGGACACTCCCCCACAGCCCTCAGCGCAAGGGTTGTAAGTTATGCCCTGGGGGCATACCAGATTCTTAGAGAAAGTATTGTCTTAAAAACTTCACAAAATGCTCTTTCGATTGCAAATGCAAAGGGCTAGTGCCCTTTTTAATAGTTGAAAGTGATTGGAACACAACTAACCCCCCTGTCACGCCCTACTTTTCCCCAAACACATCCAATCAAAATTTTGAGATAGCCATTTTGTTCAAGTAGTTGAAAGTTCTGAAAACTAGGTATTTGGAATTGCAACCCCCCTAAAGCCCTCAGGGCAAGGGTTGTAAGTTATACTCCGGGGGTATTAAGGTTCTTATAGAAAACGTTGTCGTAGAAGATTCAAAAAGAGCTTAGTTGATTGGAAATTGAAATGGCTAGTGTCCTTTTTAATAGTCGAAAGTGATTGGAGGGCAACAACACAGCTTCCACGCCCACCATTTCCCCAAAAAAATCCAGTTAGAATTTTGAGATAGCCATTTTGTTCAACGTAGTTGAACGGTCCAGAAATTATATCTTTGAGCTGGACGCTCCCCCCACAGTCTTCAGGGCAAAGGATGTAAGTTATGCCCTGGGTTCATACAAGGTTTGTATAGAAAGTGTAGAAAGTGTTGAAATAAACTTGAAAATAGGCTCATTCGATTGGAAATTCAAAGGGCTAGTTCCCTTTTTAATAGTTGGGGGGCCACTAACCTCCCTCTCACGCCCACCATTCCCCCAAACATTTTAGGGGGACTTTGTATCGAATTATTTAACTGGTACATGCCCAGTTAAGTTATTATATTGAAAAGAATAAAATACTAATGGAAAATGAATTTGGGTTCAGAAAAGTGCTATCTACGGATATAGCAGTTCTGAAATTGGTTGATTGCATTAGTGATGCATTTGAAGCTGGCCTCATACCCGCAGCTGTGTTTTTGGATACGAAAAAAGCACTCGAGACGGCCGACAACTGAGATCCCATTCAAGATCTAGAGTCATGTAGGGTGAAGGGTTCAGTCCTGAAGAGGTATTAATCGTGTAGACACAATCGGTATAGGACAGTTAAAAACGAGTCATTCTTATATTCAAAAAATAAAATAGAGTGTGGGGTCTCACAATGCTCAATCTTGGGACCTCTACTTTTCATTATTTTTATTGATCGAGTGAAACACTACCTGTCAGAGGCTGGTGTCATCCTGTTTGCAGATGAAACTTTGCTCTTTCTGGCAGCGCCTTCACTTGATGTTTTATATAATAAAATTCATAATGCAGTTTCTAAATTTCTAACTTTTTCTCAGCAAAATATGTTAACCCTAAACTTTTCTAAAACCTTTTTCATGATATTTTCTAGACTTTCGTCTAGTGCTGGAAATGACCATATCACCGTTCAAGAAAAAATGATAAAGAGAGTAGCAACAACGAAGTATTTGGGGTTTTTAATGTATGAAAACCTGTCGTGGAAAAACCATTCCAGTGCAATAGCTGAAAAATTAAACAGAGGCCTTGGGGTGATGCAAAGAATTAAAAATCTAGTCCCAAAAAAGATCCGGAAAATTATTTATTTTTCTATATTTTACCCATATATTAGCTAAGGATTCTCTATATGGGCAAGTAATTTTGTAACATGTTTCAAAAGAGTACAAAACTTCAGAATAGAGCTGTAAAATTATTATCTGAATTTGATGATTCTGATGAGGTTCCTGCTCATGAGCATTTTAAAAAGAACAAGTTAATGGATGTATCCCAAATTTGAGATTACCAAGTCGTGATTTTCTTGTATAAATATTTGAATCAGCTGCTCAACCCTGCTTTTGAAAATCTTTTTACTTTTAAAAGAGACCGTCATGATCATAATACAAGAAAAGCTAAAGACCTAACTCATGAGTTTAGGAGCACCACTCGGGCATCTTTTGTGATTCGTCATTATGGTCCCCATGTTTGGAATATAGTGCCCGAGTGTGTGAAAAATGCGCCTAGTCTTCCGGCTTTCAAGTCACGGGCAAAGAAGTTTCTTTTATCTTGTGAGTGAATTTGGTGTTAAGCCCACTCCAGGTTGTCATTCTATTTAAGGTATTTCCCCGATTTAGTTTGCTTTTTTTTTCTTTTTTTTTCTATCTACTTCTTGTCTTTTCCTCTTTATATCTCTTTTCCTTTATTCCTTCATCAGATAATTTTCTTGTGTGTTGAGTAGCAAGGTATGAATGTTATTTTAATTAGCTGAGAGTGATAACCTCGCTTGCCCTTTCAAGCTTATTGCCTTTCTTGGCAGGCGAAAGGCGAATAGTGTTTGTTTTCTTTTTTAATAAATGTATATCTCATCTCATAAAAATACTAGGACACTTCGTATCGAAGGAATTGTCGTAGAAACTTCGAAAAGGGCTATCGATTGAAAATTGGAGTGGCTAGTAACCTTTTTAATAGTCGAAAGGGATTGGAAGGCAACTAACGCCCCTTCCACGCCCACCATTTCCCCAAACACATCTATTCAAAATTTTGAGATAGCCGATTTGTTCATCGTAGTTGACTTCCAGATAGAAATTATGTTTTTGAGTAGGACACTCCCCCCAAAGCTCACAGGGCAAGGGTTGTAAGTTATGCCCTGGGGACACATAAGGTTCTTATAGAAAGCCTTGTCGTAGAAACTTCAAAAAGAGTTCATTCAATTGGAAATTCAAAGGGCTAATGCCCTTTTTAACAGTCAAAAGTGATTAGAGGGCAACTAACACCCCTCTCACGCCCTCCTTTTCCCCAGACACATCCAATCAAAATTTTGAGATAGCCATTTTATTCAACGTAGTTGAAAGTTCTGGAAATTAGGTCTTTGAGGATGCCAAGCCCCCAGAGCCTTCAGGACAAGGGTTGTGATTTATGCTCTGGGGCATATAAGTTTTTTATAGAAAGTGTCGTCGGAGAAACTTCAAAAAGGGCCCATTTGATTGGAAGTTGAAATGGCTAGCGTCATTTTTAATAGTCAAAAATGATTGGAAGGCAACTAACGCCCCTTGCACGCCCACCATTTATCCATACACATCCAATCAATATTTTTGAGATAGCCATTTTGTTCAAAGTAGTTGAAAGTTCCGTAAATTATATTTTGATGTTTTTTTTATGTTGATCATTGTATCTTTTGATTTTTTTTTATCTTATGATTTTGCTTGTGTCGAGTCTCTCAAAGGTGTGAATGTATGATGTTGAACATGTTTTTGTTTTTTAAGTATTTGTTTCATTTTTATTTCTCCCCTGTTTTTTTCCTGGCCATAGAGCCTTACGGGGGGTTTACATTGAAGTGTATTTTGTTGAGTTTATTGATTGAATAAAATTGATAGTAAGTTATGTCCTGGCAACTAACTAACTCCCCTCTCATGCCGACCTTTTCCCCAAACACATCCAATCACAATTTTTAGATAACCATTTTGTTCAACGTAGTTAAAAGTCTTAGAAATTAGGTCTTTGAGGATGATGACCTCCTCAGAGCCCTCGGGGCAAGGTTTGTAAGTTATGCCCTGGGGGCATATAAGGTTTTTATAGATATCGATGTTATAGAAACTTCAAAAAGGGCTGATTCGATTGGATATTAGAAGAGCTTGTGCCCTTTTCAATAGTCGAAAGTGATTGGAGTATAACTAACACCCATCTCACGCCCACCAATTCCCCCAACACATCCAATCAAAATTTTGAGATAGTCATTTTGTTCGAAGTAGTTAAAAGTCCGGAAATTATGTCTTTGAGGATGACACTCCCCCCAAAGCCCTCAGGACATGGGTCGTAAGTTATGCCCTGGTGGCATTTAAGGTTTTTTTTTAGAAAGTGTTGTCGTATAAACTTCAAAAAGGGCTAATTCGATTGGAAATTGAAAAGGACTAGTGCCCTTTTTAATAGTCGAAAGTGATTGGAGGGCAAGTAACCCCCCTCTCACGCCCACCATTTCCCCAAACACATACAGTTTAGGAAATTAGGTCTTTGAGGATGACACCCCCCCCTCCAACTCTCAGGGCAATGGTTGTAAGTTATACCCTGGGAGCATATAAGGTTTTTATAGGAAGCGTTGTCGTGGAAAATGGCTCATTCGATTGGAAACTGAGAGGGCTAGTGCCCTTTTTAATAGTAGAAAGTGATTGGAGGGCAAGTTACCCCCCTCTCACGCCCACCATTTTCCCAAACACATCCAATCAAAATATTGAGATAACCATTTTGTTCAACGTAGGCTAGTTGAAGGATCTGAAAATTATATCTTTGAGGATGACACTCCCCCATAGCCTTCAGGGCAAGGGTTGCAAGTTTTTCCCAGGGTGCATTTAAGGTTTCTGTGTCGTAGAAGCTTCAAAAAAGGCTCATTCAGTTGGAAATTGAAAGGGCTAGTGCCCAATTTAATAGTCGAAAGTGATTGGAGTGCAACTAACACCCCTCTCACGCCCACTATTTCCTCAGACGCACCCAATCAGAATCTTGAGATAGCTATTTTGTTCAACGAAGTTGAAAGTTTTGGAAATTAGGTCTTTGAGAATGGCAAACCCGTCACAACCCTCATGGCAAGGGTTGTAAGTTATGTCCTGGGGGTATATAAGGTTGTTATAGAAAGCGTTGTTGAAAGCATTGAGAAAGTCGGAAGTGATTGGAGGGCAACTAACCCCCTCACACGCCCACCATTTCCCTAAACACACCTAATCAAAATTTTGAGATAGCAATTTTGTTCAACGTAGTTGAAAGTTTCGGAAATTAGGTCTTTGAAGATGACACCCCCCCCCCTCCAGCCATCAAGGCAAGGGTTGTAAGTTATACCCTGGGATCATATAAGGTTTTTATAGAAATGGTTGTCGTAGAAACTTGAAAATGGCTCATTCGATTGGAAACTGAGAGGGCTAGTGCCTTTTTTAATATTTAAAAGTAATTGGAGAGCAACTAACGCCCCTCTCACACCCACCATTTCCACCAAAATACAAATGAATGTGTATTGTCAGTTTAATATACATATACTGATATTTATTAGTCAAAATGTTAATATTATTTGATTTATTAAAGTTGTAAAACAAAAAACAAAAATATTTTTTTCAGTAAAGTGCAAATTATGTTCTTGCCTTGGGAAGGCATTGGGGGTTAGTTTCTTCTCGTTTTGAGCCTGACTCGGTTATTTAGTGTAATTTCTGTCCGTTTTGGGTTTCATCTATTTATAGATGCTGATTTGTGGTAGTTTCACGCTCGGTTGATTATTTGATTTTATTTTTACTCATTTTTGGTTTAATGGAGTTCTTTACTTTTCTTTGAAAAACTTATTTTGTGGAATTTTTTTCTTTAATGAATGCTAGTTAAACGGCCGTTTTTTTTCAGAAGCCATTCTTAAAAAAAATGGAACAAACAGTCAAACTTTAGCGTAAAGAGCATGGAATTGAGCAGAAGGGCAACCTCTTCATATACGGAATAATTTTTAATCATTTTGAGTTTTAATATAGCTCCTTACTTTCAGTTAAAAAACCTAGTTTTTATTTAATTTCTGATCATTTTTCAAATAATGCCAGAGAATATGGCTGATCCTCCATGAAAATCCCCCCACTCGCAATATTTTTCTTCTTGGAAATTTCCCCCACGGAAAATACACCCCTCCTTCATAAAAATCCCTACGGACAGTTCCATCATCTTTGACCCCCCCCCCCCACACACACACACGCCCGTAAAATTTCTTGCGGATGATTCAGCTTAAAAATTCTTCTTAGCATACTTTCATTTGAAAAAGACTTTAATTTCTAATCGTAATCCCACTTTCTGTGGAATTTTTTCAGGGAAATCCAAAACCGCTTAAAAAAATCTCTGGATAATTTCCCCAGAACCTCTCCAGATACAAAATTGAGTTGGCAAAGAGAAAGTAAGAAAAATAAAGAGAAATTCGTACAAGAATTCTGTCAAATCCCCCGGTGTAAAATTTCCCCTGGAAAATTCATCTTCGGGAAATTTCCCTCCCCACGGAAAACTCTCCCTATGGGAACCCACCTAAGGCACAAAATCTCGCCCCGCCCCGCTCCAAAACTAAATTGTTTGAATACTTCCCAATTAGAAATAGTATACGTAAACAATGGACAAAATTCATAACTTACAATCCTCTCCCCAATGACGGTGGGGGTCATGTTACCCCTAAATACATAGTTATTGGGTTTTTCAACTATGCTGAACAAAATGACTATCTCTCTTTAAGACAACGTGGGAAAAAAGGGGCGTGGGACGGGGGCTAGTTGCCCTCCAATCTTTTTGGTTACTTGAAAAGCGCACTAGAGCTTTTGATTTCCATTCGAGTGCACCCTCTCCCGATCTTCCAGTACAGTTATTTCGATACGATCACCCCTGAAAAAACACAAATGTAAATTAACACAAATCAGTAGTGGGGGCATTTAAGGTTCAAGCAGTCCCATAGCAGAAGATACAAGCACGCCCCAGTTTCAAGCAGGCTCATTATGCGTGGAGCTCTTAACCCCTCGCATGTGTTTCTAGCGGTTGGCTGTTTCTATGACATGTCCTGGCAAGATTCCCATTGAATTTCGATGACATGCCCTCTATTATTGCATCTATTATCAAGGCGCCCTCTGAAAATGAATGCTAGGTGGAGGGTAGAAACTATTGTTAGGATATTGAGAAATATTCAGAAATTTAGCTCAATGAAAAAGGGGTATTTTCTTAAAAGCTCTTAAAACGCTTTAAATCCGTCTGTAATATCACTCCCCCTCCCCCTACCCTCCCCTGGGTACCATGCTAGGACCCCCGATTGGCTATAGTACACGGTTATTTTGTTGCGTATATTATGATATGGTTTTTTTCACCTTTTATTTTTGTCGTGTTTTTAACTGTCTTTTTCTATGTTTTAATATTGCTTGTCAATTTCTTTGAAATAATAAACCTTTTATTTAAAAAGTCTTTGTTTATAAGATGTATGGTTTACCACAAGTAAAGCATGCATATCCCATTATTCCCTTACCTTGAGAGCAAATGTCTCCTAGAGCGTGTCAAATTTTGACCACTTGCTTAGGGCACAAATCCATTGGAAGAACATTGACCATTCGAGTCCTGGTGAGGTCAAGAACTATAGAAAAAAACAACTAAAGGATGAAGGAAAAATCTGAAGAGCATTTCAGGTGAAAAATAAAATACCATAAGGAAGAAAATGTGACGAGGCTTTTGAGCGAAAATGTCATAAAATGTATTCTCTGACACTAATGGTTGCACAATCATTACGTGACCTTACATAAAGTGTGCACTGCCATTAACTTAAAGAAAGAAAAAAACGTTGTACATTTCGAGCGAAAAATAAAATGTCAAAAAAGTATTACGTGAAAGTGTTGCACAATCTTTACGTTAGGTGTGTGCTCTCGTTACGTTACAAGCTGGGATTCCCGATGGGCTCCTGTGGCAGGGTTACATAAAATTGCGTCAAGCATAATACACCTGACCCTTTTAAACGGGGTAAGTCGTGTGACCTCATTGGAGTCCAGAGGAGTGTGTCATGGAGTCTTGCTAAGTATGTTCCCTTTAATAGAACTAGTGAGTGCGTTGTACAGGTGCGAGGGATTAAGAGCTACCCTTGTTAATTGAACTTGTGTATTATCTTGTCCACATCCAAGGTAACTGAAATACCTGGAAATTTTGCCTAGAAACAAGGTATGCTTGGAAAAGGGGTGAGTATCGTGACGTCAGAAGGCTGCCATAGAAATCCAATACTAATCTCCCTATGGCTCCTGTGACATTAGAGGGCTGCCGTAGAAATCCAATGCTATTTTCCCTGTGACTACCGTGACGTCAGAGGGCTCCCGTGGGAATCTTTCCAGGGGATGTCATAGAAATTCAATAGGAAAAGGGAGGGAATGTCGTAGAAATTCAATGGGAATCTTACCAGGGCATGTTATAGAAAAAGCCGTTCACTAGAAACACTTGTGAGAGGTTAAGAGCTCCACGCCTAATGGGCCTGTTTGAAAATGAGGCGGGCTTGAACCTTCTGCTATGGGCCTGCTTGAACCTTAAATGCCCCCACTACTCGCATCCGTGATCATTCTTCTGGCAAAAAAAATTCAAATTTTTTATATAGGAGCTTGAAACTTCTACAATAGAGTCGCCTGATACACTGAATCTGATGATGAAATTTTTATTAAAATTCACTGACTTTTAGGGGGTATTCCCCCTTTTCATATATATATATATATATATATATATATATATATATATATATATATATATATATATATATATATATATATATATATATATATATATATATATATATATATATAATATATATATATATTATATATATATATATATATATATATATATATATATATATATATATATATATATATATATATATATATATATATATATATATATATATATATATATATATATTAGAGATGTATCCATATATTAAATTCCATATCTTAGTCATATAAATTCCATAAAGTAGCCATATTTTGGCTACTATTGAGCCACGTCTACTTACAGTTCGTTACCATGAAGTGTTTGAAAATTTGTTTTCGTTTTAAGTTTGACTTCATTGTTAACTGTACCTTATGTTCGTTCTGAGCCTCATTTATTCATTGATAGGGATTGTGTTCGTTTTAAGTTAGAAATTAAATAAAAAAACAAGTTTTTTAAACTGAAAGTAAGGAGCAACATTAAAACTTAAAACGAACAGAAATTATTCCATATTTGAAAGGGGCTGTCCCCTACTCAGTGCCTCGCACTTTACGCTAAGGTTTTTATTGTTTTAAAAAATGAAGTTGTGAGACAGAGTCAAACTTTTGCGTAAAGAGCGAGGCGTTGAGGAGGGCATAGCCCCTTTCATATGTGGAATAATTTATCTTCGTTTTAAGTTTTAATGTCGCTCCTTACTTTCAGTTTAAAAAACTTATTTTTTTATTTAATTTATGATCGTTTTTGAGTTAATAAAGCTTTTATTTTGGCTCACCGTCATTGAATAAGTAAACAAAATTTGCATAAAAATTTTACTTTTCTTTTGCTAAATGGCTGTCTCTAAATTTGGTTCTGACGTAATTTACAAATTAACATACATAACACTAGTCAATACCTTGCTCTTTAAGCAAAAGTTCAAATTTTGTTCCAATTCTTTAAAAATGACCCCTTAATCACGAAGACCGTTAATTAGAATAAATAGCTCTTATGAAAGCATTAAAAAATCTTTGGCTTAAAGAGCGAGGCATTGACTAGAAGGTGAACCCAATCATATAGCTAATATTTTTTGTTCGTTTTAAGTTTTGATGTTGCTCCTTACTTTCAGTTGAAAAACTTGTTTTTTTTTATATTTAATTTCTGATTTTTGTTTTAAATAATGATGGTAAATCCGGAGCCCCCTTCATAGCCATGTCCCTTCCCCCATGAAAACTTCCTTCATGAATAGATCCTCCCATATAACTCCCAACCCACCACCACCCCCCACTACCAAAAAAATGCCCCCTGAAAATGTCTGTATACTTTCCAATAACCAATACTATATGTTAACATTGGGTTAAGTTCATAACTTTCAGCCCTCCCTCTGGGGGCTTCGAGGGATTAAGTCATCCTAAAAGACATATTTATAATATTTTCGACCATGCTGAACAAAATCGCTATCACAAAATTTTGATCGGGTGACTTTGGGGAAAAAATGAGCGTGGGAGGGGGCCTAGTTGCCCTCCATTTTTTGGTCACTTAAAAAGGGCACTAGAACTTTTAATTTCAGTTCCAATGAGCCCTCCCACGATATTCTAGGACCACTGGGTCGATACGATCACCCCTGGAAAAAAAAAATAAAAAAAAATAATAAAAAATAAAATAAACACGCATCCGTGATCTTTCTTCTGGCAAAAAATGGAAAATTCCACATTTTTGTAGATAGGAGCTTGAAACCTCTACAGTGGGGTTCTCTGATACGCTGAATCTGATGGTGTGATTTTCATTAAGGTTACATAGCTTTTAGGGGGTCTTTCCCCCTTTTTTCGAAAATCAGCCAAATTTTCTCAGGCGCGTAACTTTTGATGGGTAAGATTTTTTAGATTTTTGGTTACCAAAGAGCCGGGTCACTCCTTACTTACAGTTCGTTACCACGAACTGTTTGATATTATAAGACTGTTTTAAATAGAAATATTAATATTAATAGCAATATTATAAACATAAGTTATTATATGCTTTATTTCAACTTGTTTTAGGGTTAGTTTAGCTCTTTAATTTTCCTTGAAAAGTATCTTTTTTCTTAATGTTTTAATTAATTTTTTAATTAATGTTTGTCTCTATTTTTTTTTTTTTTTTACTGGTTAGTAAAACAAATATTTGTTTTTTTTCGGTTCTTTCGGTTTTCTTTCGTTTTTCTGCTTATGAATTAAGACTTTGGCTTGCTGTCCATATTTGAACAAAATTTTGATCAAATAATAACTGTTTTGCTATAGAATTTGGAATGTATGGAAAGGTGAAATATTATTCCAATGGTTTGAAAATCTGCCCAGCTTTTATCGTCCTATAGGGCTGAAACTATTCTGACCACCATCCTATTAGCCTACAACTTTAATATAGACGAAAATTGCTTGACCCCATTTTTTACATGGATCTTATTGCATTATATTTTACTTAAAGCGGTTTTTTGTTTAAATATGCACATTTTGAGTTCAACTATTAAATAGTGTTTGGTCATTTAAAAAATAAAAATAGGGCGTGAAGAATTAATATAATTAAGTTAGTTTCCTGATTGAAGTTCCCTTGGTTTTGAAACTTTAACTGAGGCGTGCTCATGACCATAAATTGTAAAGCAGATTAGCATTGTAAGGTGGGAAGGCTTCATGGCGATGACACCATGTCGAAACTCAGCCATGAGACCCAACCACCCCTAATTTAGCCTCAAAGGAAAGAAGTGAATCAAATGAAAGAGATATCTTAACAAATCCTTACATTGTGATAAAATAAACGCGACAACACAGGTATAAAAAAACTAAGATTTTAGAAGAGAATTTTAAAGAAGAGAAAAAGAAGAGAATTTTAAAGAAGTGTTTAAAGAAGTTATTTCATTATAATTGAAAAGTCAACATTAATTATTCACGGTTTCAGCTATCAGAGATCAATCCTTGTTTTTGTATTGGCTAGAAGTGAAATTTATTATTATATTAAGAAAAGCAAGCGTTCTAACTAATATGGTAAGGCTAACATGTTCCGGCTTTGAAAAATCTAATAAGATTATTTAAGAACTGGCGTATACACCCCTTTACTAGGATTTAACATAATAAAACTAAGAAATAGCAAGGAACATATTAGACTTACATTCTATATGCGTACAAGAAGCTTGAGCAAAGCTATATCCCCAACTGACTTCCCTTGTCAGTGTATCTCTATATAAACATGTATCCCCTATTATTTGCCAAACAAGCGAAGCTAAATTCAATACTACTACTGCTACTACTAACAACTCAGCGCAGCACCAAGCCGCCTGATGCCAACACAGCTGCGCACGCTTTTCCTCCATCCCAATCTATTTAAAGCCTCCCTTTTTACACCCGCCCACAAAGTTTCCATGTCCTTTTAATCTTTCTTTATGACGTTCTTACACCCCAGATGAGGACGACCTACTTTCCGTTTAGCCTTAGATGATTGGCCGAAAAGAACAATCTTCGGCAATGTGTCATCCTTCATCCGCACCACGTGCCCTAGCCAGCTCAACCTTTCTTTTATTATAGCCCTAGAGAGCAGTATTGAACCACATTTTTCGTGTAGCCTATTGTTTGACATACGGTCAGTCAGCCAGGCACCCAGAACAATGCTTAAGCAATTTCTCTGGAAAACATCTAGCAAATCTTCATCCACTTTTCGGAGCGTCCATGCTTAAGAGCCATATTTGACAACTGTCATCACTGTAGCTTCTGATATTCTAATCTTGGTTTGCAGGCTTATCTTCCTGTTCTTCCAAGCTTTTTTTTTAACTGAGAAAAACACCCTGAGCCTTGGCTATTCTACTTTTAATTGTAATTTATACGAAAGCAAAAACACTCTATACAACATCTTAGTAAAACACCGTGATATTTTAAGCGTTGACGTATGCCTGTGCCAAATTTTTCCTTGTGTGATTTTCAAATTAACGTTGATTCACTCAAACCCTAAAAATTAACAGAAAATCACACGTAAATGAGCCACCACTCCACCACTTCCACCATTTCATTCTTCGACTTAGTTCTGAGCTCTGAGCCGCTTTGATCTCCATCTACATCGGTTCAGTATCTAATCAATCTGAGCAAGGGTATGGCCGTGTCTCGATTTCTATTTAAACATGAGAGCACTCTTTTGCTGAAAGAACGTATTCATTATGGATGGCCTATTATAAATTGCGAACAGATAGAGGCACATGACATTAGAACATCTAGGACCCCATCCATGCGGTTCAATAGTAGCATGTTTGGAAACGTCCACTTGGGGGCCAATCCTGGCATTAAAATTTATTCCAAACAATGCCTGATCTTGTTTTAGGCACCTATCAGTTTTACTCTGCAGCTGGTCATAAAATATGTCTTTCTGCAGGTAGGCAACTCACAGATAGATGCGTAAGAAACTATGATTGTTATATGAATGCACAAGGAATGGATGCCGAAGCATCCTGATCAAAATGCGGTTTGATTTTGGCTACCCTTCGAGAAAAGCTAACTTACCCTCTTCCTGCAGGAGGAATCCAGCCAAACTTAGGCAAGATCCTTCACTTGATCCAGAATTTCAGAAATGGTGATTCTTGCTAGTGACATGGCAGTGAGTGAACTGTTTGCTCTGGCAATTGATTGACATTTCCGTTCAGCATAAAACACTTAAATTATAACAGAGAAATTCCTTTGCGGTGAGAGCCTGCGTTACGTCAGACTTCAGCCTGTTGAATCAACTACTGGGAGCGCAGAAGCGATTATTTTATATCTGCTCGTCCAATATCTTTTCATGATATCTCATAGAAATTTGGTAATTTAACAGTTTCCCTGACCTTCAGTCAAGCCAGTGCTTTAGCACCCTTTGAACTAGGAGTAGGTACTTCATGGTGGGATCTACTCACACAACACTTTGAATACAATTTAGTGGCGTGCTGTAAGAGGACGGACACGAGAGCAGGGCCCTTGTTCATAACCACGCTGCTCAGAGAAGCGCCAAATTACCAAGGAGCACAGTCTGCCAAAATCTAACCCGTCTTATCTGGTTTGGATCCAACCTATCGCCAGAGTAGCCTACAAGTATGAGAAATTCTTATAATTTTTGCCTAACTAACGACAAGTGGTTGCTCAGTTGAAATAAAACTAGTTAGAGTATTTTGGCCAATTTCACCACCTCTTTTTACTCACAAGAAATTGACTGTTTCTTAAAGAATGTCCTTCGAGAGTTTGAGCTCCATTAGAAAATTTATCTGTAGACAATGGGCAACTTGCATAATTTATGTCCCTTGTCCCAAGGGGCTTTAGGGGTACGGTCATCCTTGGAGACACATTTGTTGAGCCTTTCAACTATTTTGGAGAGAGTGGTTATTTAAAGTTTTGATAGGCTGTCTTATGGTCCGTGAGAGTCAGGTAGGAAAAAAGGCAAAGAAGGGGACTGGTTGCCTTCCAATCACTTTCTACTCTTAAATGGAGTGGCAGAACTTTCAATGTCCCATTTGTATGACCAATTTCATTGGTATTGTAGATCTGCCATTTTGACAACCTGGATGCAAATAGTGTCTTAAAATATAGCGTAATATCTCTCTTGACATTGTTTAAAATTTCGAGTTAATACCCTTTGCCGTTCCCAAGACATTCCAGATACGCCGTTTTGACAATCTGGCTGCACATACTGTCTTCTAATTTAGTTTAACGTCCTCCTCAGCAGGCAATCTAAGTTTCAGCCTAATATACCTTTAGTTGTTCCTGATGTATCACAGATAGACCAGTTTACCAGCTTGTATGTGCATGGTGACATTTACACCCTATGGAAAATTGGGACGTACATAGCGTCTTTTGATTTGGTTCAATATGCTCCTCAATATTTATTGAAATTTTTCGCTTAATATTCTTAATTCCCATACCAGCCTCTCAAAATACTAATTCCTATATGTACACAATGGGGTGCTTGCATAATTTACAGCCCCTACCTCGGGGCCGTGGGGGTTATGTCATCCTTAAAGTCATAGTTATTAGTCTTTTCAACTGTAGTGAGCAAAATGAGTATCTCAAAATGTTGATCAAATGTTCCAGAGATTTTGCAGATATGCATTTTTGACAACATGGATCTGTATAGTATCTTTTGCTTGAGTTGAATATCTCCCACCACTCCCTAGAAGTGTTAGTTTAATATTCATTTAGGTTCCTGAGAAAGTGCAGATACGCCTTTTTGACAACCTGGATCCACATATTGTTTATTGTTTTACTTCGACAACCCCCCCCCCCAAGATACCCTGAAAGTTCCAGATTAATATCCTGAGCCATTCCTGAGATTTTGCTACTACGCCCTTTTGAAAACCTCGATGCACACAGTATCTTTTGATTTAGTGCAGCCCCCTCAACATTCTCTGAAAATTTTACCTCAATACCCTTATCTTTTCAAAGACCCATATTCAAACATACCCTCGTTTCCTGTAGTAAGACCTATATGTAAAGAATGGGCAACTTACTGTTATGTAAAGGTTTTTACTAGTAATTACGGATTTATTGAACTATAAGTTTTGACGTCTCAAAGCTTTGTTTCCATGGCACAATCAGATCTGATTTAAGAGATACGAATTCTTATAGGCTAGCAGGGGTTAGAAACATTCTTCTAAGCCGTGGCGATAGAAATTTCTCCGATATCGCCGCTTATAGCGCTGGAGATTGTGTCAACTAGGCTAGCGCCGCTCTCAATTAATGAGAGAAAATTGGATATGTAGACATACAAATGTGGCTTCTTCCTTCTTGAGCTATCTGGAGATCAGATTCCTTTGGGAGCATTTACCTTGGAGTCTTACG
Source organism: Artemia sp. Qi Xiang Cuo (assembly GCF_049724085.1). Lineage (NCBI taxonomy): Eukaryota > Metazoa > Arthropoda > Branchiopoda > Anostraca > Artemiidae > Artemia > Artemia sp. Qi Xiang Cuo. The sequence goes on from NC_142812.1 coordinate 56,862,643, forward strand.
AACTAATTACCTATTATCGGACTAGACGCAGACATATAAATGAAATAAACACAGATAAAAAGACAATAGATTTACTGAACTTACATGCTTAGTTGTACAGCAACGGGTCACTTCAATGACAATAATGGTGACCAAAATACAATAAATTCGTTTGAATCTCTCTAGTTCTGATGTACTGATTGTTTCAGATCTCACTTGAGATTAAAATTAAAAAGGCACATTTACCCCACTCCCAAACGCAGTTCTTTCGTCCTGCGCTGTAGGGACTGCCTGCCATTGGACCAATTGACCCAAGGACGCAAATCTTCGTCCAATAATCTCTTTAAGATTTTTCAGATGATTCAGGAGTTCACACAGTTTTTTTTTTGCCGTTTAAACTTCCTTAGAAATATCGTACGTAGCAATTTTTTGCTACTAATTATGTTAGTGAAATTCGAACGACTACGTCGTTGTTTGACTGAAGATAAAATGCAGTTTCTCTTTTTGGTAATAAAGAATTGTGATCCTTGGAAGTGGTATTTGAACTCAATTAGGTGACATTTATTTTCTGCCCAAACCATCCTTATAAGGAAAGAATATTGTATTATAAATATATGTTAGTCTATTACTGGTACACATCACCCTTCCCATCAAATAATGACGTCCCGTCATTAGTAACTGCTCATTAGGAGGGCTTAAAATGTTTCAATGATTTTTCTAATTTTATTCCACGTCCCTATCTAAAATCCATCTACCGGACTAAGATTATTTATGGTTCTATGTTAGCTACTATATTAAAGATTTTTTTCTATATCTAACACTGATTACTTTTACATTTCCAATAAGGTTGGGACTATTCTACTTTTACATTAGTTTTTTTTTTTTTTTGCTGTATATATGAAGTACTAAATACTATATACAAAACGTTAAATTAATAAAATAATAATATTACACCTAATTCTACTTGTGGTACATACATGAATGATTTATGACATACAATATTTGGTTCATCATATTCACTGATGACATTAAAACACTTTCACTATTGGGATTTTTGAATTTTCAAAGTTATTAGGAAGTAACACATGTAGCTTCACATCTTTTCATCACCTTTCGTGTCCTTAGTGTACTACACCCTTCTGTTGTAAATTACTGTCCTTCACTCCTTTTGTCGTGGCAAAAATTTCGAAGCATTTACGTTATGGTTTCTTCATGGAACAGTTCGAGTCTAGTTGTCTTTACACGGTAAGTTTTCCCTAATGGTCAACTGGGAAATGACCGTTAAATATCGTTCTGATAATCAACTGAGAAATGATTCTTCCCACTATAGGTGTTGGTGTTTTTCTTCTCAGCATATCATTTTTAGGATTTTTGAGGCACATAGAGAATGTGATCTCGCGTAAAATTGTTCATTTGTGCCTTTTGAAACGGGTTGTCGTATTAAAGTGACCTTCTTAATATGTTGTCTATCAATTCAAATCCGAACATCTTAAAATATTGTTTGACTTCTAACATCGTTTATCTTGTACTGCTAGATGTGGTTCTCATAATTAAACTTTAAGTTGTTTTCAGTTTCTGCTTCAACTATCTTCAAATATCATTAAGTATCATTTAACTTCAAATGTCATTTATCGTGTGCTGATCGATGGAGTTCTCAGAATTAAACTTCAAATTGTCTTTGATTTCGTCTTCAAATATCTTCAAATGTCTTTAAGTATCATTTAACTTTAAATATCATTTAATATCGTTTAGCTTCAAACATCATCACTATATTGTAAAATTATTCTGGGGTCCATAGTGAGTATGAACAGCTATATCTACGTATTTATATCTTGTACTGACCGATGGGTTTCTCAGCGTTTATGTGATTATAGCGTTTATAGTTCGTTAAAGCACTTGATACTGAGGTTCAAATATAGTGTTACCTGATACATAATATGGTTCATAGTCGAAGAAACGACGATCAAAGGCAACTGTTGTTTTCGCAGACCAAGCTGGGATGAAGTTGCCTGGAGTCATGGTTAGTACTCTTCGCTGGCTGGGATATGCTAAAACTAGGTGCTATTGGGTCGCAACTGTACTGGGGAGCTTATTGTAATACTTAATAACTAAAGCGCTCGTTTACTTTCCTGCAATAAAAATCATGCGGCAGAATCACATGTTCTTTGAAGCAAATACACATAAAATAATTCACGCATTAATTGGGTTATAATTTCTTAGCTATGAGACAGAATTAAATAAATACACTAATATTGGTACTCACAATGAAAATCTAAAACCGAAATGTCTTCAAATTTGTTTTGAGAACGAAAACATCGATATTAAATAAACATAATTTACCCTACATTATTAAGTTTGAGGTCTACTTTTACAATTTTTTTTTTCATGCCTGCATTGTTCACGCAAGTCCGTGCTGTTTAAGAAACGCATGTGCAGCGTCAAAACCGCACAGTTTTACGCAGAGGATACTACGAGGGGGGAGGAAGACATAACCAGGACGAGTGGAGACCCCCTACCCACTCGTCTTCGAATATCTTCGCTGTTTATACGCTTGGACGTTCTGATAGGGCTCCAGGTTTAGCGGATGAAATGCAGAGGTTCTTAGTCTCAGGATTTTTCCGTAATTGCAAGTCAACATTGGTGCCTCATATTCGCTTTTCGAATAAGGTAATTAGATGCAGGACTTCCAAGCTTGCCTCCGTAGATTCCCGTTAATGCTTGGCAAAGAATATAAGCATAATGAAGAACTGACATCAATATCTTTTTAGAAGGCTATTGTTTGAGCAAATCCTTCAGCACTAAATAAATAAATATTATATTAAAGTCTTATTAGAATCCGTTAAGTGAGAAGCACCTTCACATTAAGAGGGAATTCCTTTTGTGGTTTACTTAGTTGTCATTGGACATTCATAGGGTTTCAATCCATAAATCTTAATTGATTAAATGGTTTTAGAATTTTACATATTATTATTGAGATATAATTTCACATCCGTCGTGAAATTCTACATATAAACGTACCAATAGGTTGTTTGGTTATAGTTACCAATAGTTTGCTATTAGTACATATATTACTCGAGTAAGAAACACATGAATGAGCAATGTGTAGGCCTAAAATAATTATAATCTGCACTAAGATAAAATATTTCATATAATTAGACGCTTCTGTACTGATAATATCTTGTTTTGGATATTATCCATCTTGGTTAGGACACGGGTCGATTTTTCATAGAAAATCCGAGGAAGACCTGAGTCAGTATAGGTAAGATATAACCTGATTGATTCTCAAAAATAAGTCAAAAAAATTAGAGCAAAAGATATGTCATAGTTAGACTAATGAAATTAAAGGACATTTTGTCACAGAACTATAGAACGGTGATCTCTCTGTTATTGTATACGTCATAGGTATAAACTAATGAAATTAAATTTTTCTCCAAGTAGCTAAAGACGTTAATGCCTCTGTTTCTCTTTGAAAGTAATGTTTAACACAGAGCTGTAGGATAGCATACGTCATAGATATAATATAATGAAATTAAAACGCTTTTC